>NC_057804.1:251681925-251693471 GCF_018294505.1 Triticum aestivum | reverse complement strand
CCTGTTGAGCTGCCCAAGGTGATTTCCTTCTTTGCCGATCTCGATTGTGGTTTTTCATCTAAGTATGTGGTGATTTTTTTTAGAAAAGGAAGTATGTGGTAACTAATAATGCAAAATTTTATTAGCTTCGATGCCATGCTATACATAGTGGTTTAAATAACTTGTGTTTCTTATACTGAAAAGTAATTCAGAATTTGTTTCTGTTTTAATTAGAGCCCTGATGCAGACAAGGATTGTGTGGTTGTGCATGTCACTCGCTATGAGGCAGAAGACCTAAATATATGCACTAGGAAAATAGAGTTCTTAGGCTATTGGATCCTGGAAGCCATTTGCGGTTACACCAATGAAGAGTTGTATTCCAGCCTCACTGTTGTCAGGCGTGTTGTCCAGGGTGTACTGAAGCATAAGAAGTTCAAAGCTACTCCTTTGTTTATGAGGCATACTGTTCTTGTCAAGCTTATGCAGGAAGATGATGTGGCATGCCTCCACAAACAAGTTTATCAGTGGCAAGGCCACAAGGTTGTCTTCATGAAGGTTCACAGGATTGAGCTGCTGCGCGACGTCCTCGATGATGTTCATGGCAAGGTCCGTCTTGTGTCCAGCCCAAATTAGATCGAGTCATGAAATAGTTGCCCCAGCTAGTGTTTAATAGTAGTTTGGATTGTGTCTAATTATCCGAACCTTGCATGTTATCGACCCCTCTGGGGCTAGTACTCTGTTTGAATCCTTCTATGGGAACTGCTGCTACTTTTTTGTGCCCGTGAATCATGTGAGAACCATCGTAATTGTTGCCGAAACAGATGCGTCCTCACTAGTTTTTTCATGAATATGGCATGGTAAGATATAAGTTGTCACGGTTTATCATATGAGCAGTGTGTGTTTTGATGAAATAGAGCACTCGTTCGAGAACCGTGCGCCGACATATACATAAGTACTTGTAAACACTGTTGGTGCTACCCCACTTGTAAGCAGTTGTGCAAAACACGGCACATTGGCTCAGCTCGCTTCAACACTAGGCTATCGACCAGCTAACAATCAACAATCTACTGTCTGACATATAAGCAAGTATGTATCTTGTTACAGTGGTTCATGCAGTTAATTTAGGCCACAATGTAATAAATTCCAAACGTTCACACGCTAGTCCAGTGCTCATGTGGAACACTCACATTAAACTCGTCTTCATAAAAATCTTGAAAAGCATAAGTTAAGCAGTTTTATACATCTCAATGACTCATACAACATAACAAACATATACTAGTTCACAACAAAAGACAAAGTTGTGAGAAGGTTTACAAATCAGGAAAAAACAAGCAAGGCTTCTCTGAGCAAAGGGCCTCCCGGCAGGCTTAAATTTCCTGGAGTTCACTCTGGGTTTTTCTTGTTTCCACCATCTAGGGTTAGGTTCTCTCATTCCAGAATAACCAATTATAATTGTGGTCTCAGCTGAAATGCTGAACTGAACCATGCAGTGTACTGACCAGGTGAAATTCTTGTGCATTCCACTAAATTTAAGCCTGCAAAAATAAGCAAACCACAATGCCTCTTGTCCGCGCACCTGTCCAAAAAAACGCCGTGCAGTCGTGCCAGCTAGTCCTCGGTCCATGGATGAACTGGTAGAAAGTGCATTCTGGACTAGGATGCAGTTGTTTTCGCTCATCCCTGCACTGCAATCAGGAAGTAAAACGTACGAATCAGCTTCTTTTAGATTGCGTTGGTCATTCTACCTTAGTTACTACCAATGTAGGGATACCTTGAAGACAGGAGGTTAGACGACAGCAACAAGGGATAGCCATCTCATTTTGTGCAGTTGTACTAAAACTGAGGTGTGTCCTTTTGAGTGCGCGAATAGAAACGATACGGAGACAGACATCCCAAAACGATATGAAGACAGACATCCCTGTTTGCGCAAATACGAAATACGGTTATTTAAACAGTGACAGATATTACTACTTTCCCCCGTTTCCTCTTAGAACCAAGTCCTAGATTCATGCTACAGCTTTCCCACTTCCTTCCATGTTTGAACCAACACTTTGAGTTGACTGTATGAACTAGCTTTACTTCTAATAATAGTAGAAGTCTAGGTGGCTTTGGAACAGCGGACGGAAGTAAAAAAGGATCCACGTGAAAGGGGAAGAGCTGGGGCAGTAGAGCAAGGCAGGTTTTGAAGGAATATATACCTGAGGGTCATCGGCATATGGCTAAGACGGCGTCGGGAGGCCGCATCTTGGCCACAATACCACAGGGAGGAAGAAGGGATCGGAGGCCCTCCCGAGTCGGCGCTCTCTCAGAGAGAACCGCACGGCCGCTGATCGGGACGCGCGGGCAGCCGTTGGTCTCCTCCCTCGCCGCCGACGACAGCGTGAACGATGCACCTACACCCCTGCCCCAGTCGAGGTTGTCCGGCCGGATTTGTGACCAGCCGAGAGCTGAGAGAGAGAGTGTGGCCACCTATGTCTTGCTTAGATCTGGAGAGCATGAGAGATTGAACGAGAGGAACCCTAGTAAAGCAATTGCTAAGGCTCCTACTTTTATATATAGTGGAGTGATTTTGTTGTACCGGCTTCACAAAAATGCGCTCATACATGTACCCGCGAGTGGGTGTGAGAGAACTAGTGTGTGCGTGCACCGCTTATCTTCGTGAGAGTACAATATATACTATGCCCAAAGAACGTTCGCCACAAAAGTAATAGTATAAGTGTGTGACATGTGAGATAAAATAAAATGTGCACACCGTCTTTTGTTTTTTAGAAGTTCTGAGGGTAGGGTGTGAAGAGCACATATGTGTGTGACGTCTACCTATAGATAGACAATGGGTGCGACGTGCGAGTCTGCGAGAGGACTCGGGAGAGTTGTGACTCATGAGGGTGCGTGTGCGTGAGAGAGAGGGGGGCACGTATCAATGCAATGCATGTGTCCGTAAATCATTATCCGACAAACGTTCGCCACATGCCTTTTCCTGACGAACGCCGTAAGAACCGTTAGATCGGCATCCGACAGTGTCAGTTTTGCCATGTCATTTAACAGAACAGCCACTCCTCCTACACACAAATCTTCCACGTGAGTGTTAGCAACTGTCGTATGCTCCCTCCATTCCGAAATGCAGTGCATATAGCCTTATTGAAAATTAGAACCTCGCAAACTTTTACCAAGTTTTCGTGTACCAAATTGCACATGTAGAATACCCTGTATATATCATTTCATTCATCTTCGAGAGGTAACTATAAAGATGGGTGAGGAGTCTACAAAGAAAGACCATCGTATCACCTGCAGCAATTTCAACCATCCTTTAGTGTCAAGGAATATCATAGGAACTCTATATGATATGATTTTTATAGGATTTTTTTCCTTTAGAGCCAATTGGTTCATAGGAATAGATTCATATACTCTACATTTCAAAGGAAATAAACATGATATCATTTCTATAGCTTTAGAGCCACTTGGTTCATATGAATGGATTCTTACACTCCCTTAATTTCAAAGGAAAATAAACATTAGCGTATATTCAATAGAAAAGTTCCTATGATATGAACCAAATTACATCTCTTTACTAATCCCTCCTCATAGGAATTGAGATACATGTCATCTCTAGATTCAATAGAAAAGTTCCTATGATGTGAACCAAATGACATCTCTTTTCCAATCCCTACTCATAGGAATTGAGATGCTCCATGTCATCTCTTTCCCTACAACTTCCATGTATACATCTTCTATTCCTAAATAGATAGTACAACCCACTAGTAGCTTTTTTCCAAAACATGCAACTATGGCACAAGAACTATATAGTGTGCCAATAACTTTGAAAGATGGTCGCTGGATGAAGCTAACCCGACAGTGCAGAGATGGGCAAATCCAAGCACTACTGGCCGTTGGATATCATCAACATTCCACCAGATCTGCCACATGTACAATTTAGAAGACTCCATGGTTGAACTTAAGCATAATGCACAAACCTCAAAACACAAGCACTTCTCCTTTGTTCTAGAATCTTTTGTATCATAATTGATTATTTTTTTCTAAATGAATTGCCATTATTTGTTTTTTACTTTATGATTTACAATGCACAACCCCATGAATCTTAACATTTTTATAAAACTAATTGATTTTGAATAAGATGAACTATAAGAACTAAACGAACATCTACATCAAGCATATATGACTCAAAGCTTTACATGCTATAGTGTGTATTTATTCATAATTTGGTTTCGAAATCTCATGCGTTCAATACATGTGTGCCTTACTAGTTTTGAGTAGAGTAGCAAATTTCACGCGGGCCCGGGTATATCAAAATGCAGGGCCCATGCATCATTGCCTTTCGGTAGAACCTACGTCCACAATTTTTTGTACATGCTATATCTCCACTGGTCCCCGAACCCAAAATGTTGCCTTGTTCCCGTAAAACCAAGCGGCCCACACATATTTCAGGCGTCGACTCAAACCCGTTTACTATGACGTGGCCCCGCACGCCGTAGTACTCCAACAAACCCTACCGCCGCATTCATCATTGGTTTTCTTCAAGAGGACGAGGGAGAAGCCGATTTGTAGTGGAGGCGCTTTCAAAAAAAAGGATCTGTAGTGGAGACCCCTACCCTAGGGTGCCCTAGGTAGCTGTCGCACGCATCATTGTTTTCTCTTTTCTTTATGCTCTTGCGCGCTAGAGTGAAATGATGGTTGCTTCGTCCGTCCAGCTTAATGCGGGAAAGGTGGGGCTTTGTGATTTGACCCCTCATCGCTCATTTTCTACTACTGCGGCACTACAACCGGGGTGCCTCCAATTCCAACCGCTGCTCCGAACTGTAATTTGGTGCATCACACGTGGAACAAGACGGTGGATGAGCCACATGTCTGCCAAAGGGGTCCTGTTAAGTGTGTCGCCATTTCGTGTGTGGACTGACCCTTCTTGAGTTGCTACGCCAACATGACAGGACCAGCCTACCACTTGGTTTTGCTCCTTGGTGAATCCCGACTATATTGATCTAAAAAGATATGTGCTGAACTACCCTCTCCATCTCGGTTTTTTATTTGTAGGCGTCTCGGTTTATAGGGCCTGCACGTAGTTCTAGGTCATCCATTTGACTAACTAAATATGAGTTACTATGTCACAAAAAGTATATCATTGGATTCTTATTGGTTGATATGTGAAGAAACAAGAAATGAGGTAGAAGTTAATGCACCGTGCCTTAGTATTTTGGGATTATTTGGTTTTCGTAAGATGACTTACTCACCTAGACAGAGGGAGTAGTTGTATTTAAAAGTCAAGGGCAGGGCTTTTCCTGTGCGGTAGGCGGGGCAGTTCCGCCTAGTCGGTTCGACAGAGACGCGAGAAGACGAGGGAGTAGGCTGCTACAAACGTAGGGTTGTGTGATTTCATAGTGAGTTACTTCTGGACAGGTGGGGCCCCACGATTTGACTTGCCATTATCATTTTAACTGCGGCGCTACGACCGGCGTGAGTCTCCCAATTCCTGACCACCTCCATACAGGTGCCTCTCCCAATGCTCCACCATGTAGTAGAGGCTGGCTCTTGCATGAGAGCCCACTTCTCCACTTTTTTCTTGCCTCTCTTTCCTCCACATATGCAAAAATGCCATGTAAAGCGCACTATTGTACTGACTTGCTCCTACAGGTGCTTAAGCTTGCCACATAGGCATAAAGTCTAATGTGGCAAGTTAATCAAGAAGAGAGAGACTAGTTTGGTGACCAAAGGAAGAAATGGTGCTAAGCGCGTGTACCTAGGTGAAAAGACAATTTTGAGTCTATAGCTAATTAAATGAAGCAAACTTAGCAACACCATTTCATTGGAAGAGGTCACTCCTTGGCAAATGCAATAAATACTAGTACTCCCTGTGTCCCATAATATAAGAACGTTTTTGACACTACACTAGTGTCAAAAATGTTCTTATATTATGGGATGGAGGGAGTATGAAGAAAGAGATAGAGAGGAGTAAAAAAATATACTTATAGCCAACCTTGTTGTAGTATGAGTGACTAAGGTATGACTATGTATGACATGCCAACATCAGATAGCCTAACGCACCATGTTAAATCTCCAAGGGCGCGACTGCACGAGCGACGCGATGGTCGTGGTAGGCGCGACCATGATACGGGCTGCTGGCAGCCCTTGGATCTGAGATCAAACGGTCACATGCTAAGTTGCTGAAAATTTGCAGAATAACCCTCTAGGATAGGATATTCACCCATAGGTCAAGAATCACGCCATGCAACCGTTCGGTCTCAGATCCAAGGGCTCTCGGAAGCCCGTATCATGGGAGAATGGAAAGCCACTACCCTACCGTTCGCACGCTGGCAGTTCGCTCCTACTCATCCCTGCACGTCCTTTAATACTACGGCGGTTCTCTTCTAGTCGTCCCGTCCATTCACATTACGGCAGTTGCACTAATCCTAACCCTCCTCCCAAATCCATGGCATCCCAAATCTCCCCGATCGGCGGTGAGTACAAGGTTAGAACCGTCACCGGCGATGAGTTCGACGTCATCTACACCCGTACTTCCGCGGTGGTGAAAGGATGCCTTTCTTGCTTCAGACGCATGTTCGAAAACTCAGATGATGAGTGGGTCGCTGGGCTAGATGTTGAGTACACCACAGTTGTGGGACGAGAGAAGGATCTAAAGGACGAAGAGAGGAAGAAGCCCGCCATGATCCAGGTTTGCATACATAACATTTGCTTGGTCTACCACATATGCCATGCCGATGTTGAGTGCCAGGATTTTAAGAACTTCCTCGAGGACAAAACAGTGAAATTTGTTACTGTAGACTTTAAGAACGACAAAGAAGTCCTAGGTTGGATAGGCCTCGTTGTAGGCAACCCCTTCGACCTCCAAAAGAATCGGCTGGTGCCCTCTCGTCAGCCCTCAATGCTGACCCTGGCAGGAGCCATGGTTCATCCTTCGTACCGTAAACTAGAGAAACCTCATTACACGTTTCATCGTCATGCATGGCAGTGGAATGTACTAGATATAGACCACATCCACTATGTTGCAATGGATGGCTACCTTTGTTTCAATATCTACAAGGGTTGGATGAAGAGCAACAGCCAAGTTGGTGGTTCAAGCAAAGAAGTATCGGCCAAGAGGAAGAGGGACAAGGACGAAGTCGAGGACGTGGACGAGGACTCCGAGTAAGGTGGCAGTGTTGTTGCTCATGGTGGTTCTAAACTTCTAATGCAGTGTCTACCGGATTAGTTGCATAGTTTAATTTCAGGTGTGCTTAGTTTAATTTGAGGGGTGTGTTGTGCTGAGCCCCCAGCAGAACTATGTTATGTTTCTTCTCTTTACTTTAACTCTTCAGTATGTACATACTAGTACTAGTATTTCTTTAATAGAATTTAGCACCCCAATTAAGCACGTACTAGCTTTTTTAATAGTACTATATGCATAATTTGGCGACGAGCGCTCTCTATATGTACCACCTTTTTTTCAATTTTTGCTCCATGGCGCAATCCATCGATAGTTCTACTGTACAAAAGTATACATTTTTTAAAAGGCTAGCATACTGTTCATCACATATATATAGCCAGTTAAATTCTCAACCTAGAACGATGTGCATGCCATGTAGTAAACCGATACGGAGGAAGTATAGTAAAAATGAGGTGATTTTACCGAGCGATGGGCGGGGGAGCATGGCCTGTCATGCGGTCCCACGTGTCATGATGTACCAAGGCGATGCATGTGTCCCTCTTGAGGCAGAAGCAATACTAGTGCGTGGTTTGAGATGATGTCGAACCGAAGTGTGAAATAATGGTTGCTTCGTCCGTCTGGGAAGGTGCGGCATTATGATTTGACGTCTCATTGCTCATTACTACTACTGGTCCGGTACGAGTGGGGTGCGTCCCCCCTGCTGTTCTGCACTGTTATTTGGTGCTTGACACGTCGACCCGGTTGCTATATGTCCCACATGTCGGCGATAGGAAGTACAGAATTCATGAAAGGGAGCGTCGACGGAGGAGTATACTACAGAATTCATGAAAGGGAGCGACTTAGTTTTGGAAAAATCTGTTTTTTACGGAGTACGTACCCACTAGGGTTTATAGGGCTCATCTAAAAAACATTCGTTTTTTCGTTTGATAAGTCTCAATTCTACTATACTAGTAGTAGTACCATTACATGTTGGATTTTGAGGTGCGTTAGATCACCCGACGCAAGCAGTGTCAAGAGGAAACTAACCAATGCATGTACAAGTTCATGGAAATTTAGTGGTCATTCATGCATTCGTTCTAATTAATGCCTCAGTAAACATAACTTCTTGAGAAAAACGAGCATACTGTGCAAACTACGAAATTAATTCGACCACTCACCGTCTACCTTGGTTGGAGAGATTTTGAAATTGAGCCATAAACTGGAAAGGAGGGGAGTAGTAACTTTTGTCTCGATTACTATTTGTGGCCTTGTATAGATGCAAAATGTATTTTTATAGTGGCCTTATATAAGTAAATGGAGGGAGTACTAACCAAAGTACATAGTAGGGACGAGGAGTAAACGGAGGGAGTAGTAAAATTTTCTCCTCGTGCTACGAGCCACCACGCGCGTGGGCGAGGGAGTGGGCGTAAAGGCGTATAGTAGTAGTAAGCTTCACCTCATGCTGCGAGCCACCGCGCCCGTGGGCGGGGGAGACGGCGTACTAAGCAAGCTTCTCCTCGTTCTGCGAGTTGACGGGACACATCAAAAGTACTCCAGTGTATAGAGCCTTGCCTCTAAGGTAGGCCCCACATGGTTTGCCTCTTTTTTTAATTTAACATAACGCGTCAAGTCGCAATTTGTTTGTTCACCCGTGGTAGACGATCTTCCCTCTACCAAGTGGACAACCAGTACACGTGCCAAATTACCACGTGGGCTGCCTTTTTCGTACAGAAATGAGCTCCACCGTGTACCCGCGCGGGTGTGGTTGGGAAAGAGACGGGAGTACGTGCGCCGTGCGTGCACCTCTTTTCTTCGTGCACGTCCCCCACCTACGTGGGTGTGTGTGAGAGAGATACAAACCTAGACATAATGCGCCGTCCATCCCCATGCCTCCGCCCAGTCCGACCACCAGTCACCACCACAGCACCATGCCCCACTCCTCCTCACCTTATCTCTCATATTTCTCCCTCCATTTTTATATACAAGGGGCCACTATCAAAATTACAATTTGCAGATATAAAAGGCCACTAACACTAATCGATGCAATATTAATGGTGTTTGCCTCGTGGTACTAGCAAAGGAGGACATTAATGATCCCTTGCATGCATGCGGGAGTTTGTAAAAAAATGCATCTTGATGTTCCGTGCAATGCACGGGCATCTTGCTAGTCCATGAAAACAACACATGGCAAAATTCCACGGCGAACGAGGGATTTGAATCTGTTGGGAGGGGCTGTTTGGATCTTGCCCGGGGTAGCCAAAATATTGGCGACCCTTTTGTCCACCGGTGCCTTTGCCACCGATGAACGAGGAATGGCTCGGGTGCTCATGTTGTCATGCATCCTCCAGCGCGTACGTTGGAGACGAGCTCGCACGAGCTGTGTTTTTTTGTCTCACAACGCCGCCCGAGCCGCCCGCAGACCGACCGGCGACCCGCAAATTACGCCATCCAACCGTAGCCGCACACATTATGACAGCAACTCAACCAACCGGGCGAAATTCAGGCAAACACATAGACAAACTGATATTTCATATAAACAACGATGGAAATCATATAAAATACCGGATTTTCACACAAACATGACAGATTTCATTACATTCAAATGAACTACGCAGTGCTAGTTCTGGACAGCACATGCATATAATACCTGGCCTAAATGGTCGCCCGCCGATCGATTTTTGTTCCTCATGTCCGGCAGCACGATCACTGGACTGTCGGGAGCCCCGGAGGTATATGCTTCAGCGCAAAGGACGGCTCGCTTCCCCACTGCCCAACTGATATCATTGGCTGGTGCCGAAGATGATGGTGGCCGACACCGGTTCGAGTTCATCACCGGCCACTACTTCGCCATGGCCGGCACCGGCTCGAGTTCATCCTAACATTCCCCTCTTCCGTGGAGCCCATGCGGGGTCGACGAAGGTCCTCGCAACAAAATGATCCGGCAAGACACCTGCTATGTACGCCGGCGTCGCCTCTGCGGTGGCCTTCATGGGACCCAAGTGGCGGCGGCATCCTGTGTTCTACTTCTCCTCGATGATGGCGGCAGACGTGGAGGCGCTGGCCACCGACTCGTCGCTCTCCGCACACCCGGCTTCTATCGCTGCTTGCATAGCGCGGCCGCCGGCATGGGAGTCTCGGCCACAGAAACGGGAGACGCAGTACGAGGCGGCGGCGTGGACGGCAGCAACGACGCCCGTGCGCCGCTCCTCGTCGAGCTGGCCTGCAGCGGCGAGTTCCTGAACCACGCACCAGCTTGGGGCGGCAACTGGCTCCGTCATGCGAGGGAAGGGAGGTGGATCAGCGAGCTGCATAGCTCGTATCCGGTGGGCTATCCAGTCGGCTTGGATGCGGAATAACTACTCTTCGTAAGCCATTGTAAGAGTGGACAAAATGGTGGAGGAGATAGGGGAGCGGCGGAGGTGTGCGATTCTTGGCCGGCGTTTGGCCTCGTTTAAGTAGGAGATTAAATAGACGGTGGACGGGAGGAGCTCGGCCGGCATTGCGTTTAACGCTGGCCCGGTCATGAACGAACGTGTGTCTAGAGTGGGTTTCTCGGCTTCCACACGGGCGGGTTTCATGGAGGCGTTTGAAGGCGGCATGTAGGCGTGTTCAGCCAGGCGTGCCGCGAGTGGCGCCCTCGACTCTGACCTAGGACACCGCACCATTCTTCCACTGATGTGTGGGCTCTTTGGGTGCATGGCCTGCATGTCAGTGACCCAACGTAGGCAGCGCACAGCAGAGGAACCTTTGGTGGGCCAGGGCGGTCAGAAGCGGGCATTTCATAAACCGATGATTGTTCATTGAGTGTGACATCATCTTTTTCATGTAGTTAAGCCTACTATGTTGATAGCCCGTTCGATACGTTGTGATTCATAAAGACCGCTGCAAACATCAATGTTCTGCTTATCACAAATAAGATTTATTAATACCCGTAACAATCCATGTCCTTAACAAAGGGTGCATGCACGTATAGGTTGAGCGTGTGTCTTGCGTCGTGTGTTGTGTACATGCAGGCGTGCGAGTGTTCCGTGCATGCAAGGGTGCGTTTCAGTGTTGCATGCATGGGTGCGTATGTGCGTGTGTTCGTGAGTGCATGTGTACGTGTCAGTGTTGCACGCCAACATGCGAGCGTGTCTTGCGTGCATGCATGTGTACGTGCGCGGTGAGGCTACACGTCAGTCGACTGACTTTTTCATCTCTGGTCATTAGATTTTCCAGCCGTTGGATACGAAATCAAGGGCCTCCAGTTTATCATCAAACTCCACCCCCCTAAGCCGCCAGCCACCACCGGCCGAACCGCCCGCCCCTTCCGCCTGCGGCCGGCCCGCCCTCCCCGAAACCACTCCCCACTGCCGGTCCGCCGCTGCACCGGCCATTCCTCTAGCCCCCCTTCCCCCCCCCCCATGCCGAGCTT
>NC_057804.1:251517454-251681672 GCF_018294505.1 Triticum aestivum | reverse complement strand
CAATGAACGCCTCCCCCCAACCGTCGGTGACTGCCAACCAGAGGTCTCACGACTTCAAATACCCACCGACCACTAGTTTATTACCATTTCTGTCCTTCATATACATGCTGACGGGTGGGCCCTATGGTAATGTGCGCTGCTGAATGTGGACCATTTGAATGGTCAATTGATCGTGTTATCGAAAAATTACGGAGCTGTATGGTGAGCCAGTGACCATATGATCACCCTAAAATGTACTCCTATTTTATTAACATAGTACAGACTCAAACTACCATTTCTTTCTTTCATATACGGGCTGACAGGTGGGCCCCATGGTTACGCGTCCCGATGGTGCAACACTAGTTGTGTCGTTTGACTGGTCAATTGATTGTGTCATCAACAAAATATGGAGTTGTACGGGTGAGCCAGTGACAGTATAATCATGACATGTATTTGTTTAACACGGTACAGTCACAAGGGCTCATATATACGCGCAAGCACTCACCGCTATAAGCGCACACACGCAAACCCTACCCCTATGAGCACCTTCGAGAGAGTGGGCCAGCATATATGATCTTGAGATTTTATGAAGTCGCCATAGGTGCCTCGTAGTCGAGTGGAACGTCTCCTCCCACTGAACGTACATCACAGGAAAATACTGAAATTAACACAAGATAAACGCGAGCACCGGGACTTTAACCTTGGTGGGATCGAGAAACCACTGTCCTCTAACCATCCAACCACATGTTGGTTAGCACGACAAAATGTATGTCGTGACCGTGATGAGCTTATTCTGAAGTCCAGTGACCATATCGTGCTTTCGCTTCAAATACAATGACCGTAAGTGTCATCAACAAAATACGGAGCACGCATCAAATGCAAAGTCCGTCAGTGTCATCAACAAAATATGGAGACGTATCGTGAGCTAGATACCGTTGTACTATTGTATATGCTTATTTTCTTAGTGGCCGATTGCGTGTGTGGTCTGGTGGGCACATCATTTCTAGTTGTGGTGGGTGAACATGAAGACTCATGGATCAGTTCCATCCTGCGCCACATATAGGTTGGACCGAGACGTGTTATACGAAGACCCATCTGGAGGACTCGGCGTACAACACGAAGCTACCAGAGTCGCGGAGGACTCTATCCCCACTGGTGATAAGCCGACTATATATGATTTGTAACCCTAGGCCCTTAGTATGTTATACAAGCTTGGGGGCTAGTTCGTCGATAGTATACACACACGCACAATGCCTGGTATTCACGTGTACTTTGTACACACCCCTATCACTAATATACAGTACCAGGAGTAGGCTCTTTCTTCAATTGCAAGGGTCCGACCCGAACTAGGGTAAAACTTTGCCTCGTATTACCATCCAGCCTAACAGCCAGGGATATCCTACCGAATGATATGATGAAATCATATCTGCCAACTACTATTAGAGAGGTGTGTCAGGGGGCAATGTGTGCGAGAGAGGCCTAAAGATAATGTGCGTGCGGGAGACACGTAGGCATATATATGTGCATATAGAGGGCTAGTAGAGACCGTGCATGTGTATATATGCATGTGAGAGAAATAGTGTTTTCCAACTGAGATTAGTGAAAAGAGTGGTACATAGTAGTCAGAAAGAGAGAGAGAGAAACAGAGAGAGCATGTGCGTGAGACACCCCGACACCCTGAGAGAGATTGTGAGCATGTGTGAAAGAGAAATGCCGATGCATATAAAGTGTGTGCACTTATGTGTTAGATAGAGAGAGATATAACGCGTTTGTGAGAACGGGGCGAGGCATGGTGCATCTACGTGTAAAAGGCGGTTCTACGCATTAAATTAAAATATAAATGGCATTATTATTTTTGGATGAGATCATGAATTTTGCAAAATTGCGTATGGACGAAAATCGGTCTATTAGACACCCATACTCTATTGAATTCTAGCATGTGCATGTGTTTATTATTATTGATCCATAGAGTGAGAGCGGTTTGAAATACAAGCAATGGATGCTTTTGCAATTCATATATAAACATTAATTAGTGCACTCCATGTTGTTAGTGTGAAGCACTTTATACATTTGTCACTTGCATGGATACATTCCAAATTGCTAGCTACAAAATAAAATACATGTCGAATTCAACATAAAGGGGGTTTCGAAGATTCGGATTCATAGGAAATGCATTCATCTATTTGAACCCGAGATAATGGCAATTGTAAATAAGATGTAAAAGGGGGCATCAATCTTTGTTGTGAGTTTGAACATGCTATATATATTCATACGCATATCTAACTTTTTTATTGCAACCAAGGAGATTATATCTGGAACCATGCATGAACTGAGGTAAGTTGCATATTTTTTAATATATACCCGTGTACAATGTATATTAAAATGTACCCCCTCCATTCCAAAATAATCGTAGCTTTAGGATTTTCAAGAGTAAAGATTTGTGAAGTTTGACAAATCCTGAAAGTTCAATTCAAGAGAACCGAAAATGTTAATGCTTTTGCTCCCAAATATTGAACGAAGCGCCAAATAGGCCTCTGGTCACCTGAAACCGCGTGAGACTAATGTTTTGGTGGTAGGAAATTACTGTCCTGACTCTGGCCCGTGTAGCTTATCGGCTCGATGTCCAAAGGTCTAAACCGGGGTAGGTTTGTAACTTCACCAAGACGCCAGTCTCAACCGCCTCCGAGGAGCATTCATACACCGTGGGCGCCTAAAGACCCATGCGCTCGGCCGAAATCTATCCCGCCCACATTTGGGACACCTGACATGACTGTCCTACCCCCAACCCGCAATATGTCCGAAATTTTAGATGAGGGCAAAGTTTGTAACTTTCCCCAAATTTCAAACAAGCGCATCTCAAACCGAAACATTGTTCCCCCTTAGTTCCCCGCCTCCCTCTGTTTCCCCATTCATACTTCGTGGGCACAAAAACACCCACTCCACCAGCTGCGAAACCCTAGCCTCCTCCGTCCTCCACCCCATAGCGGCCAATCCACCGCCGCCCTCCTCCATCACGCCGTAGCCGGTACCCCGACGTCGTCGTCTAATGCAACCGCAACCGCAACGCCCTCAAGGACTTAGCAGCTGAAGCTGAGGCAGAGCTGCCTCCACGACGCTGACGCCGACGTGCACCGTACTAGAACCACTCCGACCACGCCGTCCTGCACCTCACTGCTGCGGCTCCACTGTCGCAACCGTCCACTGCACCGGAGCTGTTCCCGCTACGTCGTTGTTCGCTGTCTCGGATCTGCTTCCCCGCCGCCGACAGACGGCCACCATACCACACTCAACAACTTGGCCATGGGTTCGTCCAAGGCTGCACCGTCCTCCACAACTTCTGGTTTCCAGCGAACAACAAGATCGTCGGAAAAATAGAAGGAGGACACAACACTGCTAGTAGAAAGAGGTACTCCTCTTCCCTTATTCGTGCAAATCTTACGTATCCGCTCACACCGTATTCATCCCACGAAAGAAACTAGTTGAGCGCTTCTTACTGCATCTTCTTCGTGATACTAAATGCACAAGGTTTCCTCCCTTTACTATTTCACCTTTGCTAGAGGTTAGTAGCCCGCCTGGATTTCAATTCAGGGTAAGTCGAACCGCAATTAAAAGAAGCAGCACCAGCTTAGGTGCGCGGAGCACCTAGTCTGCCTGTTCCCCGGGGAAGCGGCGCATCAGTGTCTATCATAGGGGTGTGGGGCGCAGGAGCTGCTTGCACCTGATCTGGAGGTCGGCGGGGCTTGAATGGATGGTCGGGGGGACGGTGCCAAGCACGGCGGTGCGGTGAGGTCGAGGGGAGGGTGCAGGCAGGGGAGGAATACTGGGCCGGTGGTCGCTGGCATTTCGAGGAAGATCATCAACACTGACTGGATGGAGGTAGATGAAGGCGATCTGCCCGTTCTTTGTACATCGGACGATGCAGAAAAAATGGACTGACCTATTTGCTTTCAGTCGACTGTTATTTTCATAGAATCCTGTAGTAATTGAGTGTGCCATGCATGTTGTAGAGCTATCATATATCTCCCGTCATTTATTTCTCACCGACCTGCTATCTGCTACCTTTACACTGTACTAATTGTGCACACACTTCACCCATACTCACACTATTGTTTTTTATGCATGGGTATTTCAGACTCTGACGCAGTGTTGACGAATGCAGAAAAGAAAAGACAGAAGTCGCTCCAGTGTAATTCGAAGATAAGCACTAAGCATTTCAGCGCTCTAATGGGTGTAGTGTCAGCAGTTGGAGACAGTAAAAGTAGCTCTGCAGTTGATGATCTCAATTGCCACACACAACCATCTCAGGTGCTTGCTTTAACTTCGTGCTGTCAAATGTGGTTGCATGTTGCATATGGTGTCTAGCTTGTATTGCTTCCAATTTGGTTAAATTGCATTTGCTTACTTTACACATTATACCTTTGATAATGACATGCCTTCCTGTTTTTGATACATACTACATATGTCTATTAACCATGTTCATACATCAAACTAATGCTCTTTTGTATCCCTCGTCAATCACTTATGATGAGACAGACACCCGGGTGGGTTACTATGAGACACCCTACTCGTTTAAAGAGTGCAGTGTCATCCTCCCCACATGATTCTCAAGAAACAGCAAGGCTAAATGAAGATAGTCAACGTAGCTCTCTAGTTGATCACCGCAATTCCCCCACACCACCATCGCAGGTGCTTTCTCTTACTTGGCAGTGTGATATGTGGTTGCATGTTGCATATGGTGTCTACCTTGTAATGCTTTTAATTAGGGTAAATTGCACCTGCTTAGTTAACACGTTATACCTGTGAATATGACATGCCTTCCTATTTTTGGTACATACTACGTCTTTCTATTAACCATGTTCTTACATCAAACTACTTTTCTTGTGTATCCCTCATCAATGCCCCTAATTTGTTAAATTGCATCTCCTTAGCTTACACATTATACATGTGAATATGACACGCCTTCCTGTTTTTGGTACATACTACATCTGCCTATCACACCATGTTCTTACATCAAACTACTGTTCTTGTGTATCCTGCGTCTATCGCTTATAATGAGACAGTCACGCGCGTGGGTTATATGAGACGCAATACTCTTATAAAGAATGCAATTTCATCCTCTCCACATGATTATCAAGAAACAGCAAGCCTAAATGAAGATATTGAACGTTGCTCTATACCTGAAGACAGCACTTCCCCTACACCACCATCACAGGTGCTTGCTCCAACTTCGCAGTGTGATATGTGGTTGCATGTTGCATACGGTGTCTAGCTTGTAATGCTTCTAATTAGGGTAAATTGCATCTGCTTAGTTTACACACTATACCTGTGAATATGGCATGCCTTCCTATTTTTGGTACACACTACATCTATGTGTTAACCTTGTTCTTACATGAAACTACCTCTCTTCTGTATCCTGCATCAATTACTTACGATGAGTCACCTTTATTCATTACATATTGCATATTATTTCTAGCCTGTTGCCATGTATTGCTTCTAATTTGGTCAAATACATTTGTTAGGGCACCCTTTTAATTTGGCAGAGTGATATTGGTTTCATCTTTCATATGGTTTCTAGCTTGCATCGATTCTAACAAGTTCAAGCACCTTGTGCTTAGTTACACTTTATACATCATACATGTCAATATGTCACGCCGTCCTGTTTTTCATACATATTCCATCCTCCTATCATTGCGGCTGCCTTACATGAAAGTAGTGTTCATCGGTATCATGCATCAATAAGTTTTGAAGAGCAAATTTTATTCCTTTTTCTTGTGGGTTTGACTTGACAAGGCAAAATCAAGAAAGAGGAAGGAAAAGAGTAAGGAAGGCCATCATGGTGGTCCTCTGCAGCAACGTAAACGGAGCATCTGTACCGATTCTCCTTGTACTGATAGTGCATTACAAGGTCCAAGTCTCCGCTCCCCTACTCCACCATCCAAGGTGCTTGCTCTAACTTGGCAGTGTGATATCTGGTTGCATGTTTCATATGGTGTCTAGCTCGTATTGCTCCTAATTAGTGTAAACTGCATCTGCTTAGCTTACACATGATACATGTGAATATGACACGCTTTCCTGTTTTTGGTACATACTATATTTGTCTATCACACCATGTTCTTACATGAAACTACTCTTCTTGTGTATCCTGCATCAGTCACTTATGATGGCACACCTTTAAGTTGGCAGTGTGATATTGGTTTGCATCTTGAATATGATTTCTAGCATGTATTCCTTCTAGTTTGATGAACGCCACCTGTGACGAGACAGTTTTAACTTGGCAGAGTGATATTGATTGCACCTTCCATATGGTGTCTTGCAATGTTTCTAATTTGTTGAAGTGCCTTCTACTTAGTTACCACATCATAGGTGTGAATATGTCAAGCCGTCCATTTTTTCGTACATATTCCATCCTCGTATCATGACTTTGCCTTTCATCAGAGTAGTGTTCGTCAGTATCATGCATGAATGAGTTCTGAAGAGCGAATGATATTCCTTTTTCTTGTCGGTATGACCACACAATGCAAAATTAATAAAGCTTAAGGAAATTGGCAAGGCATTGGATAATGGTGGTCCTTCCGAGCAACTGAAATCGAGGTTCTCTACAGATTCTACTCCGCCATCCTCCCAACAAGATTCGCAAGACAACGCAAGGCTAGATAGTCAACGTAGATTTGTAGATGATGAGCACATCTCCCCTACTCCACCATCATAGGTGCTTGCCCTAACTTGGCACTATTATATGTGGTTGCATGTTGCGTATGATGTCTAGCTTGTATTGCTTCTAACTTTGTTGAATTGCATCTGCTTACTTTACACATAATGCATGTGAATATGACATGTGTTCCTGTTTCTACATTAGACTACTATTCTTGCATATCCCGCATCAGTCACTTATGATAAGGTACCTTTAAGTCGCCACTATGATATTGGTTGTGTCTTGCATATGATTTCTAGCATATACTGCTTCTAATTTGTTGAAATGCCATACAGGTTGAACTTGGCAGAGTGATATTGGTTGCATCTTTCATATGGTGTCTAGCTTGCAGTGCTTCTAATTTGTTGAAATGCCTTCTGCTTAGTTACCACATCATAGGTGTGAATATGTCACACCATCCTGTTTTTCATACATATTCCATCCTTGTATCATGTGTTTGCCTTTCATCCGAGTAGTGTTCGTCGGTATCATGCATGAATGAGTTCTGAAGAGCAAATTTTATTCCTTTTTCTTATCGGTTTGGCTTCACAATGCAAAATCATTACAACTGAAGGAAATTAGTCCGGCAGTGGATGGTGGTGGTCCTTCGGAGCAACTCAAATAGGGGGTCTCTACAGATTCTACTCCGCCATCCTCCCAACAAGATTCGCAAGACAACACAATGCTGGACAGTCAACGTAGCTGTGTAGATGATGAGCACATCTCCCCTACTCCACCATCACAGGTGCTTGCTCTAACTTGACACTATTATATGTGGTTTCATGTTGCGTATGATGTCTAGCTTGTATTGCTTCTAACTTGAATTGCATATGCTTACTTTACACATAATGCGTGTGAATATGACATGTGTTCCTGTTTCTAGAACATACGTGTACATGATGAGCACATATCCCCTACTCCACCATCACAGGTGCTTGCTCTTACTTGGAACTGTTATACGTGGTTGCGTTTTCCGTATGATGTCTAGTTTGTATTGCTTCTGATTATGTAGAATTGCATCTGCGTAGCTTACAACTTATACCTGCAACGATCACTTACCCATAAGACACATTTAACTTGGGACTGTGATGTAGGTTGCATCTTGCATTGTCTTCTAGCTTGTACTGCTTCTAATTTCTTGAAATGGCACTTACGACGAGACACTTTTTACCTGATAGAGTGATATTGGTTGCATGTTCATATGGTGCCTAGCTTTCATTTCTTCTAATTTTGTTGAAATGCCTTCCGCTTACTGTTTTTTCATACACATTCCATCCTCCTATCGTACGTGTGAATATGAAACGCTGTCTTTTTTGTATATATTCCATCCTCCTATCCTGCGCTTGCCTTACATCAAAGTAGTGTTCGTCTGTATCATGCATCAACCAGTTATGCAGAGCTAATTTTATTCATCTTCTTGTGGTTTTGACTTCATAAGGCAATATCAGAAAATAGGAAGGAAAAGAGTAAGTTAGGGGATGTTGGTGGTACTCCGCACCAACGCAAACAGAGACTCTCTAGATTTCCCACTTCTACTGCTAATGAAGTTGAAGTCCCAAGTCTACATGATGAGTTCATCTCCCGCACTCCACCATCGCAGGTGCTTGCTCTAAGTTGACAGTATGATAATTGGTTTCATGTTGCATATGTTGTCTAGCCTGTATTTCTTCTATTTTGATTAAATTGCACCTGCTGAGTTTATACGTTATACATGTGCATATGGCATGGCTTTCTGTGTCTAGAATACACTGCATCTATCTATCATACCATGTTCTTACATCAAAGTACTGTTGTTGTGTATCCCACATCAATAACTCATGATTGGATGCTTTTAACATGGCAGTTTGATAGTCGTTGCATCTTGCATTGATTTCTATGTTGTATTGCTTCTAATTTTTTGAATTGCCACTTATGACAAGACACTTTTAACTTGGCAGAGTAATATTGGTTGCATCTTTCATATGGTGTCTAGCTTGCATTACTTCTATTCTCTTGAAAATCCTTCTACTTAGTTTGCACATCGTGGCTGTGAATATGTCATGCCATCCTGTTTTTCTTACATATTCCATCCTCATACGGTTGTCTTACATCAAAGTATTGCTTGTCTGTATCATGCATCAATGAGTTCTGAAGAGTGATTTTATTATTTTGTGTTGTGGGTACAGCTTGACATGGCAAAGTCAAAAAAGAGCAAGGAAAATAATATAGTAGGGAGTGCTCTTACTCGTCGGGTGAAACGGAAAAGGTTCTGCCGTCGAGATTCTGCTGGTACTTATAGTGCAATAGAAGGTCCAAGTCCACCAGCTAAATCTACAAACACAGTATCACCTGCTCCACCAGCTGCAGCATCCGCTTCAACTGTACCAGCATCTCAACCAGTTACTTGTTCGTTTGCTCCGGAACTGGCCAGTTCCCAAGATGCCTTCACACCTAGCACTACTTCCGAAGCACTGGTGACACAACAGGACTTGGCAAGATCAGATGAACCTCATGAGCATCAACACCAAGATGGTACCAGATCGAGTCAAGTTGCAGTTGCATGCTCCTTTATATGTACTCTCATAGTTTGATGTACACTAACACTTTCCATATTCTTTGTTGAACTAGCACCACGGCGCAAGCGGAAACAGACATCAGGGATAATGCTTGATAGATTAACAAAATCTAAAGGAGGAAGAATGGAGATCCATTTTGAGGCAGGTTTAAAAAGGCCACGTGATGCTACAGAGTCAGCCAAGTTAGTATCAGAGGTAGCCGTTGTCGTTAGGTGTCATGTGTGTATCCTCCCAACGTGGATCCAGTACAGGAACGAGAAAGACAATACCCAGTTTAACACCTTCCTTGACCATTCATCCGTAAGTAATGTTATCCATCGCAACTAGTAATATTGTCTTGCTCTATCCCGTACTTTCTAGCTTCCTCCTAATAAGACTCACATTCTTTTTTCAACAGATGAGGTTCAAGTTGGATCCTAAAGATGATGCAACTAAACAAGCATGCACTCATGTTTTTCAGTCTGCTCTACGACAGTATCGGTACCACCTTAGAAAATCTCACTTTGAAGACAAGGCTAACAATGAAATCGCCCAAACATCTCCAGTGGAATATATTACAGATGAAGACTGGACAGCCCTCATTAAACACTGGTCTGATCCAAAGTATCAGGTAGGCTATATGTATTTGAGACCACATGTTGAACTTGTATTTATGTATGTTCCTTACAAGTGTATCTTCTTCTAGGCTAACTGTTTGAAGAACAAAACCAATCGTTCTAAAGTGAAATTCCAACAGACAACAGGATCTCATAGCTATATTGCACACTGCGAGGCTCTTGTAAATAGCTGCTACTTCTTCTTTTTGTGCCATATTATCGTATCTATATTGACTTGTTCCAAATACAGAGGAAAGCCCGTGCGGACCAAAAAGAACCTGAACTGAATGCAGTGCAAATCTTCAAGGATTGCCACACCAGCAAGATGAAGGGCATGAGCACACCAGTTCAAGCCGCTGTTGTAAGTCCTTACTCCTCCTGCCTTGAACTGATTGGTACTGTGATGTGTTCATTTAACTACTTGGTTTGCAGCCAATGTCAGTTACTCTGTTCACTTTTATACACAGTTGTCTTAACGTATCATTTCACCTTACATGGTTTAAAAGAGATGAAGGATATTCTTTTGGTCTTCATCTATAATCTAGTTGTTATGTTCACGTGCGCACACAATGATAAAATAGCATGTTTGTTTTATATCTGTTTGCCCATGATATGAATGATGTCATACTATGTTCATCCTACTTTAAACCATGTCTCTTTATCCTTAGATGTCAACGAATGTGAGGAAATAGACAATACAGTAGGCATGCTACATGGACATATGTTCCGAAAGTGATTTTATTATGTAGTTGGCACTACAATACATGCTAATGTATTACAGTAGTTCACCAAAATAAGTTATGTATAAACCTTTAACCTACTTTGTTTGTTTTTGTCTCATTAGTAACTTATCTGGTACAATAATCTACAAGTTCAAACTTTCAGGAAGCTATGGAACAAATGATTGAACAACCACAACCACCTGAAGGTGACGAGGCTATTACAGGCACAATGTCACCTCTTGCTGCAGTGCGTTAGTATCTCTCCACTAACAGTGCAAAAAGCACCTTCCTGCATAATTCTGGGTTGGTTGTCAAGGTAACCTCGTCCAAATCGCCTACTGAACAAAATCTTCCTGCTAGAGAGAGTGATATATCTGTGCTCCAGACACAAGTCCAATCCCTAATGGACGTTGTTTCGGAAACAAGAATAGTGGTTGAGAAATGTCGTCAAGATATGAATGGTTTTGAAACCAGACTATCAGACATTCGCTTCAATGTTGAAGAGCAATGGCGGAAAAATGGTGGAGATCGTGCTGCTCCATAAGATTCTACAGCCTGAAACATTAGCACTCAGGTCAAATGATCTGTGCTTCTATACATCTGATGGTGCTTTTATCTGGAAGGACTGTAAACTTTATGCCAACAGGCCTTTTGTTGTATGATTGGAATTTATTTTGTTATGATACAATATTTATGATGCTGCCACAGGCTGCAGTAATTACGACACTATTTTTGTATAGTGTAGGTTTATCTTGGTAGTGTATTCGGCCGAAAGCTTCGTAGGAGCCCAACATGCCAACATTCGTCGGGCCCATTCCAATTGGGCTAAAAACGATTACGGGCCGAAATTGGCATGTAGCCCACTAAAAATATCTGGGCTTAAATCAGCATAAGCTTTCAAATTTTTCTGGTAGGCCTGTGCCCATAGTGGGCCTTTAACAGGCCTAAACATAATTTGGGCCCTTAGTAAAAATAGGCCATTTACAGGTGTAAATATCTCAAGCCCATAAAAAACATGGGCCTTTAATAGACCGAAAGTGAGATTGGGCCCTGATTGTGCCAAATAACCCACTGGACTTAGCAGGCCGAAATGGTGGCCCATTTATGGTGCGGATATTTGACAGGCCGAAATTCGGACGGGCCGTAAATGTGCCGACCTAATACATGGGCCTTTAACAGGCCGGAACTTCGGTCGGGCTAGATTATCGTCATTTTTATATGGGCCGTTAATGGGCCCGATATGACGTTGGGCCACATATGGCCCATGGTTTACGTTCGGCGTTAACAGGCCGAAAATGACAACAGGCCGAAAGTGGCCCAAATCTATAGTGGGCCTCTAACAGGCCGAATGACAGACATGGCCGAATATGACCCAAATCCTTCACGGTCGTTTATGGGCCGAAAGTTTTGATGGCCTGTAAATGGGCTCAAATGAAGTCGGACCTTTAATAGGCCGGAAATACACCGGGCCGTAATTCGGCCCAATTACTTAGCGGACTGTTAACGGGCCAGAAGTGACCATGGGCCGCATTTATGAAAAGTTTTGACCAGGCCGTTGATGGGCCGACTTGATAGAGAATGTTGGGCCTTTAGCTGGGCCGGCCCATTATGGTCTGTAGAATCTTGTGGGCCTTTAGCTAGGCCGGCCCATTGTGGTCCGCAAAATCTTGTGGGCCTTTAGCTGGGCCGGCCCATTATGGTCCGCTAAATTTTGTGGGCCTTTAGCTGGGCTGGCCCATTATGGTCCGCTAAATCTTATGGGCCTTCAGTTGGGCTGGCCCATTTAAACTTTGTGGGCCACTTTTGGGCCGGTCCACGTGTCAACATATCATAGGCCCATCTCGACCATTGGATGAGTGACACCTGTGCCAACGCGGAGCTGACACGTGGATCCGTGAGCCAATGAGAATTTTACACATTGAAAATCGGCATTGGTCGTGGCTGTTAACGGGTTATCGGATCCAAAATCCGACCCGATAGCTTAACGGCGTTCCATTGCGGTGGATGCCACGTGTCGGTCACCCTTAACGAAAGCACTTCTGTGACGCGTGATTTATCGTCATGGAAGTGGACACTTCCGTGATGATAATTTTGGTAATGTCATGGAACACTTCTACGACAGCACAGGTATGACTATCTTGATTCTATCATAAAATCGTCATGGATGTACATGCATGACAGAAAACGCGACCTATTGTGACAAACACATATCATCATGGAAGTGTATTTTTTTGTAGTGGTAAATGATAAAAACAGAATTTTTGATGTGGAATGCTACCTAGCATAATTCTCAATGTAATTTTCTTTATTGTGGCATGAATGTTCAGATCCAAATGATTCAAAATAAAAGTTCATATTGACATAAGAAATAGTAATTCTTCAAGCATACTAATAAAAGCAATCATGTCTTCTCAAAATAAAATGGCTAAAGAAAGTTATCCCTACAAAATCTTATAGTCTGGCTGTTGCTCTATCTTCATCACAGAAAGTATTTAATCATGCACAACCCCGATGACAATCCAAGAAATTGTTTCATACTTTAGTAATCTCAAACCTTTTCAACTTTCACGCAATACATGAGTGTGAGCCATGGACATAGCACTATATGTGGAATAGAATGGTGGTTGTGGAGAAAACAAAAAAGGAGAAGATAGTCTCACATCAACTAGGCGTATTAACGAGCTATGGAGATGCCCATTAATAGATATCAATGTGAGTGAGTATGGATTACAATGCAACTGGTGCACTAGAGCTATAAATGTATGAAAGCTCAACAAAAAAAACTAAGTGGGTGTGCATCCAACTCGCTTGCTCACGAAGACCTAGGGCATTTTGGGGAAGCCCGTCATTGGAATATACAACCCAAGTTCTATAATGAAAAATTCCCACTAGTATATGAAAGTGACAACATAGGAGACTCTCTATTATGAAGATCATGGTGCTACTTTGAAGCACAAGTGTGGTAAAAAGGATAGTACCATTGTCCCTTCTCTCTTTTTCTCTCATTTTTTTATTTAGCCTTTCTTTTTTTTGGCCTCTTTTTATTATTTGGTGGGCTCTTTGGCCTCTTTTTTTATAAAATCTGAAGTCTCATCCTGACTTGTGAGGGAATCATAGTCTCCATCATCCTTTCCTCACTGGGACAATGCTCTAATAATGAAGATCATCGCACTTTTATTTACTTACAACTCAAGATTACAGCTCGATACTTAGAACAAGATATGACTCTATATGAATGCCTCCGGCGGTGTACCGGGATATGCAATGTATCAAGAGTGGCATGTATGGAAATTATGAAGGTGGCCTTGCCACAAATACGATGTCCACTACATGATCATGCAAATAGCAATATGACAATGATGATGTGTGTCATATGAACGGAATGGTGGAAAGTTGCATGGCAATATATATCGGAATGGCTATGGAAATTCCATAATAGGTAGGTATGGTGGCTGTTTTGAGGAAGGTATATGGTGGGTGTATGGTACCGGCGAAAGTTGCACGGCACAAGAGAGGCTAGCAATGATGGAAGGGTGAGACTGTGTATAATCCATGGACTCAACATTAGTCATGAAGAACCCATATACTTATTGCAAAAATCTACAAGCCATTGAAAACAAAGTACTATGTGCATGCTCCTAGGGGGATAGATTGGTAGGAAAAGACCATTGCTCGTCCCCGACCGCCACTCATAAGGAAGAAAATCAATAAATAAAATTGTACTCCAACTTCATCACAAAGCGGTTCACCATATGTGCATGCTACAGGAATCACAAAGTTCAACACAAGTATTCCTTAAATTCATAGTCACCCAACTAGCATGACTCTAATATCACCATCCTAATATCTCAAAACAATTATCAAGCATCAAATTGATCATAGCATCCAATTCACTTCTATGATAGTTTTTATTATACCCAACTTGGATGCCCATCATTCTAGGACCAATTTTATAACCTTAGCAAATACCATGCTGTTCTAAGAGACTCTCAAAATAATATAAGTGAAGCATGAGAGATCAATAATTTCTACAAAATCAAGCCACCGCCGTGCTCTAAAAGATATAAGTGAAGTGCTAGAGCAAAACTATCTAGCTCAAAAGATATAAGTGAAGCACATAGAGTATTCTAATAAATTCCAATCAAGTGGGTTTCTCCCAAAAGGTGTGTACAGAAAGGATGACTGTGGAAATCTAAAAAGCAAAGACTAATATCATACAAGACGCTCCAAGCAAAACACATATCATGTGGCGAATAAAAATATAGCTCCAAGTAAAGTTACCGATAGACGAAGACGAAAGAGGGGATGCCATCTGTGGCATCCCCAAGCTTAGGCTTTTGGTTATCCTTGAATATCTTGGGGTGCCATGGGCATCCCCGAGCTTAGGCTCTTGCCACTCCTTATTCCATAATCCATCAAATCTTTACCCAAAACATGAAAACTTCACAACACAAAACTCAACAGGAAATCTCATAAGCTCCGTTAGTGCAAGAAAGCAAAACCACCATATGAGGTACTGTAATGAACTCATTCTTTATTTATATTTGTGTTAAACCTACTTTATTCCAACTTCTCTATGGTTCATACCCCACATACTAGCCATAGATGCATCAAAATAAGCAAACAACACACGAAAAACAGAATCTATCAAAAACAGAACAGTATGTAGCAATCTGTAACTCTCGAATACTTCTGGAACTCTAAAAATCCTAAAAAAAATAGGAAGTCCTGGGAAATTTGTCTATTGATCTACAGCAAAAAGAATCAACGCAAAATCACGTTTCTGTTAATTACTAAAATTATTTTCGTACGCGCAAAGTTCTGTTTTTCAGCAGAATCAAATTAACTATCACCGTAGGTTATCCTATAGGTTCTACTTGGCACAAACACTAATTAAAACATGAAGACACATATAAACAGAAGGTAGATGAAAATTTTATTTCTAAACAGAAGCAAAAAAACAAAAAACAAAAATAAAATTGGGTTGCCTCCCAACTAGCGCTATCGTTTAACGCCCCTAGCTTGGCATAAAAGCGGGGATAGATCTAAGTAGTGCCATCTTTGGCACTCAATTCATAAGTAGCTCGCATGATAGATTCATAAGGTAATTTGACTTTAGTTCTTTAAAAGTGCTCCATGCCTTTCCTTAATGGAAATTTGAATCTAATATTCCCTTCCTTCATATCAATAATTGCACCAATCGTTCTAAGGAAAGGTCTACCAAGAATAATAGGACAAGAAAGATTGCAATCTATATCAAGAATGATAAAATCTACGGGCACATAATTCCTATTTGCAACAATAAGAACATCATTGATCCTTCCCATAGGTTTCTGGTGGAATCCGCAAGGTGCAAATTTAAAGAGCAATCATCAAAATCATGGAAACCTAGAATATCACATAAAGTTTTCGGAATCGTGGAAACACTAGCACCCAAATCACACAAAGCATAACACTCATGATCTTTAATTTTAATATTTATAGTAGGTTCCCACTCATCATAAAGTTTTCTAGGTATAGAAACTTCCAAATTAAGTTTTCCTCATAAGATTGCATCAAGGCATCAACAATATGTTTGGTAAAAGCTTTATATTGACTATAGGCATGAGGAGAATTCAACACGGATTGCAACAAGGAAATACAATCTATTAAAGAACAATTATCATAATTAAATTCCTTGAAATCCAAGATAGTGGGTTCAATGCTATTTAAAGTCTTGACCTCTCGAATCCCACTTTTACCAAATTTAGCATCAAGATATAAAAACTCCGAATCATTGGGACGCCTTTTAACTAAAGTTGACTCATCTCCAGTCCCATCATTATTAAGATTCATATTGCAAAACAAAGATTTAATAGGGGACACATCAATAACTTTTAGATCTTCATCATTATTTTCATGGAAACTAGAAGAACACGCTTTTACAAAGCAATCTTTCTTAGCACGCAATCTAGCGGTTCTTTCTTTGCACTCATCAATGGAAATTCTCATAGCTTTGAGAGACTCATTGATATCATGCTTAGGAGCAGTAGATCTAAGTTTCAAAGAATCAACATCAAGCGAAAGTCTATCAACGTTCCTAGCCAAATCATCAACTTTAAGCAATTTTTCTTTAAGCAAAGCATTAAAACTCTTTTGAGAGATCATAAATTCTTTAACACTATTCTCAAAATCAGAGGGCATCTTATTAAAATTACCATAAGAATTGTTGTAGGAATTTCCATAATTATTAGAGGAATTACTAGGGAACGGTCTAGTATTAAAGTTTCCTCTATTTGCATTGTTACCAAAATTATTCCTACCAAAAATATTCACATCCATAGATTCATTATTATTCTCAATCAAAGTAGACAAAGGCATATCATTGGGATCAATAGGAGCACTCTTAGTAGCAAAAAAATTCATAAGTTCATCCATCATTCCACTCAAAACATTAATTTCTTCTATAGCATGCATTTTTTTACTAGTAGATCTTTCGGTGTGCCATTGAGAATAATTAGCCATAATATTATCAAGGAGTTTAGTATCTTATCCTAAGGTGATTTCCATAAAAGTGCCTCCCGTGGCCGAATTTAAAAGATTTCTAGAAGCAAAATTTAATCCGGCATAAAAATTGTGTATGATCATCCATAAATTCAAACCATGAGTAGGGCAATTGCGAATCATCAATTTCATTCTTTCCCAAGATTGGGCAACATGCTCATGATCAAGTTGTTTAAAATTCATAATATCGTTCCTAAGAGAGATGATCTTAGCAGGAGGAAAATACTTAGAGATAAAAGCATCCTTGCACTTATTCCATGAATCAATACTATTCTTCGGCAAAGACAGAAACCAAACTTTAGCACGGTCTCTAAGTGAAAACAGGAATAACTTCAATTTAACAATATCATTATCCGTATCTTTCTTATTTCGCATCTCACAAAAATCAACAAAGTTGTTTAGATGGGTAGCGGCATCTTCACTAGGAAGGCTGGAGAATTGATCTTTCATAACAAGATTCAGCAAAGCAGCATTGATTTCACAAGACCCAACATCATTAAGAGGAGCAATCGGAGTACTAAGGAAATCATTATTATTGGTATTGGAGAAGTCACACAATTTGGTATTATCTTGTGCCATCGCGACAAGCAATCCAACACACAAGCAAACAAAAAGGCAAGCGAAACAGAGAGGATTTTGGGAAAGAGAAGGCGAATAAAACGGCAAGGGTGAAGTGGGGGAGAGGAAAACAAGAGGCAAATGGCAAATAATGTAGTGCAAGGGAGATGAGTTTGTGATGGGTACTTGGTATGTCTTGACTTGAGCGAAGACCTCCCCGGCAACGGCGCCAGAAATCCTTCTTGCTACGTCTTGAGCTTGCGTTGGTTTTCCTTGAAGACGAAAGGGTGATGCATCAAAGTAGCATAAGTATTTCCCTCAGTTTTTGAGAACCAAGGAATCAATCCAGTAGGAGGCTCCTCAAAAGTCCCACGCAGCTACATAAACAAACGAGAACTCGCAACCAACACAATAAAGGGGTTGTCAATCCCTTCACGGCCACTTGTGAAAGTGAGATCTAATAGAGATAATATGATAAGATAAATATTTTTGGTATTTTTATGATATAGATTGGAAAAGTAAAGATGCAAATAAAAGTAGATTGAAAGCTTGTATGATAAAAGATAGACCCGGGGGCCATAGGTTTCACTAGTGGCTTCTCTCAAGATAGCATAAGTATTACAGTGGGTGAACAAATTACTGTCGAGCAATTGATAGAAAAGCAAATAGTTATGAGATTATCTAGGCATGATCATGTATATAGGCATCACGTCCGTGACAAGTAGACCGACTCCTGCCTGCATCTACTACTATTACTCCACACATCAACCGCTATCCAGCATGAATCTAGAGTATTAAGTTCATAAAGAACAGAGTAACGCATTAAGAAAGATGACATGGTGTAGAGGGATAAAGAAATATGATATAAACCCCATATTTTATCCATGGAAACAATACAATACATGCCTTGTTGCCCCTGCTGTCACTGGGAAAGGACACCGCAAGATTGAACCCAAAGCTAAGCACTTCTCCCATTGCAAGAAAGATCAATCTAGTAGGCCAATACAAACTGATAATTCAAAGAAACTTGCAAAGATAACTTAATCACACATAAAAGAATTCAGAGGAGATTCAAATATTCTCATAGATAAACTTGATCATAAACCCACAATTCAACGGATCTCGACAAACACACCGCAAAAAGAGTTACATCGAATAGATCTCCAAGAAGATCAAGGAGAACTTTGTATTGAGATTCAAAGAGAGAGAAGAAGCCATCTAGCTAATAACTATGGACCCTAAGGTCTGTGGTAAACTACTCACAACTCATCGGAAGGGCATTGGAGATTATGTAGAGGGCCTCCGTGGTCGATTCCCCCTCCGGTGGAGCGCCGGCAAAGGCTCCAAGATGAGATCTCGCGGATATAGAAGGTTATGGCGGTGGAAATAGTTTATGGTGGTGCTCCTCGATGGTTTCAGGGTACGTGGGTATATATAGGAGGAAGAAGTAGGTCGGTGGACGCTCGAGGGGGGCACGAGGGTGGGGGGCACGCCCACTTGTAGGGGGCGCGTCGGGCACCCTCGTGGCCGCCTCCTCTGTTGCTTGACGTCCACTCCAAGTCCCCTGGATCACATTTGTTCCAAAAAGATCGCTCCCGAAGGTTTCATTCCGTTTGGACTCCATTTGATATTCCTTTTCTTCGAAACACTGAAATAAGCAAAAAAACAGCAATTCGGGTTGGGCCTCCGGTTAGTAGGTTAGTCGCAAAAATGATATAAAAGTGTAAAGTAAAGCCCATAAACATCCAAAACGAGTAATATAATAGCATGGAACAAACAAAAATTATAGATACATTGGAGACGTATCATGGGCCCACCGAGGGTCTTCTCCATTACTTATTTATTCTAGTATTTTTTTATATATTTCAAAATAAATCTCCATAAATTTTCACATCATTTTGAGCTTCAAAGAATTCCCATCTCTGCACTAAATTTTTCAGGTCAGAGTTCCAGTTGTCGGTAATCTCCCTCTTTTGATGTATCTTGCATTTTAAGAGAGGAAAGGCACTAGAATTGCAACATAAAATTAAATGCAACTTCAAAATAATATAAATAACGGTATGAAAATATGATGCAAAATGGACGTATCATATGCCCAGGCAATGGCAATGGCATTTCCTCCTTTGTCGGCTGGTCTCCTTCTTGAGTTGGCTTCCTTCACAGCGTTGGCCCTTCGATCATGTTTGAGGGCTCCAATGTCTTGATGTCCTGTTTTTAAGCTTTGTTGCTGCTCATGTGCACCTCTGTATCTGCTAGTGTTTTCCTTTTGTTTTGTTGAGTTGTACCGTTGGTTGTGAGGGCATTAATTTAAAGTTGGGCGTTGGCCTCTTTTCTAAAAAGTTATCGATCATACACCTTGCTCCATATGATTTATTTTCTTGATAAAAGCAAGCAAAGAACGAGCTACATAATTTCTCTCAGGCATCAAAGGTACATGTGGGATAAACTTGCAATCATGCTTTCACTTTGGAGATTAGAGTATAGTCAAAAAGCTATAATTTCATTTCATCATAAATGAATACATTCAATATGAACGTCTGGGAAATCTCATCAAAAGCTCCACATGATGATACGAGTATGTCGTACCATCCTCTCTAAATTTCTTAATTTACAACATGTTGACCAAACATGGGTTGATTTCATACGTTTCACCATTCGGTCTCGAGCCTACTGATATGAAAGTATCTTTCATGGTTGGTTCCTATATCCTAATTGCGGTGATTTGATACAATTGATCATATTTGTCCATGGTTCTTAGGACCTGTAAAATAACTTAGTACACAATAGAAACCAAAATTTAAAACAAAGACCAAAAGTGCTTAGTTCCCTAATAATGGCACCAGAAAAACCTTGGTGTTCTAAAAGTGCATACAGTTTAATTGTAGCCCTTTTGAAGTAAGAGTATTAATCCCACTAGGAGCACAAGAAGTGGTCTTTGCCTCTTATTTGAGGTTTATGGAGTTGTGTCTACAAGTTAATCATGGTCCAAAGCAAGAAAAAGAGGGAGTTTGAAAATGTTGCAAGCAAGAGGTGACAAAAACAAAGTGCAATATTGAACAAGAGAGAATAGCTATAGGGACTTTGTATTCCCCACTAGCATGTATCTAACGTAATATATGTGAATGCATAGTTCTAGGTCTAATTACTAAGCCACCTTGCATCACTTTATAAGTGGGTGGAGGCTAGTATAGCATACGTGCTATGTGAGTAGCTCCATATTACACATGCTACCACTACTGCAGGAATGACTAATAGTGGCGGGGGCAAAAATGCCAGCAATGGTGGGCTAGGCTCCCACGGGCACCCGCCACCGACCTCCCGCCACTGCTATAACCGCATCAGTGGCAGGGGCCCGCCCGTCACTGGTACATAGCTTCCTATGGCGGATGTTAGTTCCTACCTGCGACAACTCACTATTGCTGCCCACCACAGAAACCATTGTAGCAGTGGCGGTTCTGCCATAGCGCCCGCCACTCGAGAGATAGGGTTGAGTATACCAGTTGTTGGCATTGCGAGTTGACACACATTACTCCAAAAGGCGTAGTCATATGATTCTCAATATAACTAAACCAGACTAAATTCATTTTGAAAACAAATGACCAAATAGTTAAGTAACACTTCAAATTTGTTTGACTCAAGAACAAACATCAATTATCAATCACATACTAATTAACAATAGTTCATCAACTGATATATTCATGACTTAGACCATGTTTCTAAACATGGTCAACGTCAACAATCACATGAAAGTCGTTGTAGTTGCTCTTACTTATGGTGATTATCACAAGGGTGTCCACCCTTAGTTATCTCTTTCCCGTCAGGAACCCCCACCGGCTGGACTCATAGAAGGATATGTGTTCGTCTGATTCCGTCTTGTACTGAACGTTGGTGACACGCCCTCTTGGTCCATGGCGTACTCCAACGGTGCCGACGGCGGGGATGTCCACTCCGGAAAACATCTGCATAGGTAAATTCTGAATTCCCCATCATTAAGAGGAAAGAGAGAGCACGTAATGTTAGACATCTCACCATACTTGGTTATGAACAAAAAAAGATAAAAGAATACAAAATATCTCTCCATGACTTTTTCCATGATGTTGGTTTTAGTTAAACGATGCACAATGGGATTCCCCACGAAGTCCACACTCGATGGTAACATCGTTGTAACATTCATGGTTTCATCATGAGTAAGCTTCCTCATTCTTTGAGAGAAAATTGCATAATTGAATGGACCATCATCAACATCTTCCTCATCGTCATCACTTACTCACCCTCGTCATTTTGGCTGTCATCATCATCCAATATTTCCTCATCTTCATGGTTTTCCTCATCATCTTGGTTGTCTCCATCATCCTAGTGATCCTGGCTATCGTCATTATCCTAGTCATCATCATCATCGCTGCAGAAATACATTGTCCTTAACCGGTTGACATCTCCATTCAAGTAAAAGGATATGTAATCTCCTCTCATGAAATTATTCTGTGCAATGTACTCCTCCCATCCATCACCATATATGATGGTTCTACCCTTTCGCTTGCGCACATCTAGTGCACCTAATATCATCCTCAAAGTACATAACATTACTGCATAAATTGTGGAAGTCAACCCTTATGTTGCATGGGATACACTATGCAGTGGTTAATCATTAACAATAAATTCAGTATAGTAATTATACAAATGGTTAGAATAGAATATTATTGAAGTTAAAGGCTGTTACCACTGATTTTTTGAATAAGTTTCGTCAAGAAGAGTGAGAAATCTACTGCAGTATCCACTCTGTCCATACATGGACATTTGTTGATATGGCAGATCTAACGCCTCATGATCTCCAGTAATCATTACGAAGAACTTATCGATTGTAAATGGTTGCCATGAATACTAGCTTATGAAAGTAATTTTGAGAGGAGGAACTCGCTGGGTTCAAGAAAAATTGGCATGACTTTGCTGAATATTGAACATATTTTGAGTACCAAAAAATTGATGAAACAGAAGTTAATCAGCGTTTCATCAAAATGTTGCCACTCATTTTCAAAACCCATTCACTTGTCATATGTAAGCAAATTAAACAATATTGTCATAGCAAATGAAATTCGGCATGAACTTTGCTTAAATAGTTGGCATATGGAGTGACAGAAATTTGGCGAAATGAAAATGAATCAACGTTTCGCAAAACCTTTGTCACTCTTTTTCAAATCCCTGTGAATAACATGAAGCACCATGCTATTCTCATATGTAAGAAAATTCAAACATCATCGCCACTTGTTATATTTAGAAATGTTCATGCTAAACCCATGCACTTGTCATATGTAAGCAAATTAAACAATATTGTCATACCAAATGAAATTCAGCATGAACTTTGCTTACGAAGTTGACAAATGGAGTGACAGAAATTTGGCGAAATAGAAATGAATCAATGTTTGAAAAAACTTTGTCACCCTTTTTCATATCCCTATGAATAACATGTAAGAAAATTAAACCAACATTGCCACTTGTCATATTTAGAAATGTTCCTAATATTCAGACACCTACCGATACAAAAAAGAGCTATTTCAATTATCTAGTATTGGTCATGTTGTTGTGCTGCTCTATTATATGATGTACAACTAGTACTATTGCTGACATTGAAACCCTAAACTATAAGTTAATTTAGAAATTAATAAGATGTAAATTCTAAACCCTAGAGCGTAACTTATTCACAGAGATAGTATAACATTGGCGGCTTTTCCGGCCGCGGACGTGACGGCGGTCGAGGCAGAGGATGGTGGCGGCGGTTGAGGTGGAGGATGGCGGCGGCGGTCGATGCAGAGGATGGGGGTTGCGCACGGTCGACGCGAAGAATGGCGTGGGGGCAATCGAGGCGGACGATGCAATGGTGAGCCGATCTGGCGGCGGTCGCGGCGGCGGATGCGTGGAAGGAGCCGCCAGCTGGTCAGAGGGACGGCAGCGGCGGTCGAGGCGCAGGACGGCGTGGAAGGGGGGCGAGAGGAATTGGCAGAGAAAAGGAAATGGTGGAAATGAAAAGGTTGTGGATGGTTTGGCGGGCACAAAAAGGGAACTGTCCGTGGAGAGCTGTGGTAGGCGACAACAGACGCCCGCCAGAACAAACTTTTTGAAAAAATTGATTTATTTCGCGCGGCTTGCCAAAATTTAGTTGTGGCGACCACCTGATTGGGCCCGCCACTACTTACCCATAAACCAGTGGCAGGCACTAGCTTACCGCTCGCCACTAGAATTTCCATCTCGGAGGCATAATTGGATGAGCCTACCTATGATGAGTGATTGGTAGCACCCACCACTAGATTGCCTGTAGCTATGACGGGTACGTCTAGGTACCCACCACTGCTATTTTGGAAAAGTAGCAGTGGCGGGTGACCTGCCCTGCCGGCCACTATTTATAGTTCACCAATAGGGATTTTCCCAGTAGTGCACTGATGTCTGCATGAACTACGTCGGTATTTCCCCAAAGATGAAGGGATGATGCAGCACAGCAACGGTAGGTATTTCCCTCAGTGATGAGATCGAGGTTATCGAACCAGTAGGATAACCACGCAACACCACGTAAACAGCTCCTGCACACAAAGAACAAAAACTTGCAACCTGACGTGTTAAAGGGGTTGTCAATCCCTTTCGAGTAACGGCGCCTGAAATTGGCACGTGGACGGGAGAAAGTTGTAATAGATTGGGTAAATAGATCATGAATAATATAAAGTGCAGCAAAGTATTTTTTGGGGTTTTTGGAAATATAGATCTGAAAATAAAAGTTGCAAATAAATAAAAGGCAAATAGCAAAATAGAGGTGAAAGTATATGATGAGAAAATAGACCCGGGGGCGTAGATTTCACTAGTGGCTTCTCTCGAGAAAAATAGCATACGGTGGGTAAACAAATTACTATTGCGAAATTGATAGAACTTCAAATAATCATGACGATATCCAGGCAATGATCATTATGTAGGCATCACAACCAAGATTAGTAAACCGACTCTTGCCTACATCTACTACTATTACTCCACACATCGGCCGCTATCTAGCATGCATCTAGTGTATTAAGTTCATGGAAAAACACAGTGATGCAATAAGAACAATGATATGATGTAGACAAGATCTATTCATGTAGTAATTAGACCCCATCTTGTTATACTTACTGGCAACGATACATACGTGTCGGTTCCCCTTCTGTCACTAGGATCAAGCACCGTAAGATCGAACCCATCACAAAGCACCTCTTCCCATGGCAAGAAAAATGAGGCTATAAGTAAACATGCATATAAGAGATCAAAAGACTCAAATAACTTTCATGGATAAAAACATAGATCTGATCATAAACTCAAAGTTCATCGAATCCCAACAAACACACCACAAAAAGAGTTACATCAAATAGATCTCCAAGAGACCATTGTATTGAGAATCAAATGAGAGAGAGGAAGCCATCTAGCTACTAACTACGGACCGTAGGTCTACAATGAACTACCCACGCATCATCGGAGAGGCACCAATGAGGATGATTAACCCCTCCGTGATGATGTCTAGATTGGATCTGTGGTTTCTAGAACTTGAGGCAGCTGGAATTGATTTTTGTTGACTCCCCTAGGGTTTCTGGAATATTGGAGTATTTATAGAGCAAAGAGGCGGTGCGAGAGGCGTCTAAGGTGGGCACAATCCACCTGGGCGCGCCTGCGCCCCCAGGCGCGCCCTGGTGGGTTGTGCTCCCCTCGGATCCCCCCTTAGGTACTTCTTTGTCCATCATGTGTCTTCTGGTCTAGAAAAATCACCAAAAAGTTTTGCTGCGTTTGGACTCCATTTGGTGTTGATTTCCTGCGAAGTAAAAAACAAGCAAAAACAGCAACTAGCCATGGGCACTATGTCAATAGGTTAGTCCCAAAAAATGATATGAAGTTGCTATAAAGTGATTGTAAAACATCCAAGAGTGATAATATAACAGCATGGAACAATTAAAATTATAGATACGTTGGAGACATATCAGCATCCCCAAGCTTAATTTCTGCTCGTCCTCGAGTAGGTAAATGATAAAAACAGAATTTTTGATGTGGAATGCTTCCTAACATGTTCATCACATAATATTTCCTTTGTAGCATGGACATTTGGACTTTTATATGATTCAAAGCAATAGTCTAGTTTTGACATGAATATTTCAATACTCAAGCATATCAACAAGCAACCATGTCTTTCAAAATACCAACACTAAAGCAAGTTATCCCAAGCCAATTATGCTCAATCATTGATCCATTCATGAAGCACACTCGCATATTAGCTACACCTTAGTTGGTGCTTTATAAGAGAAGATGGAGACTCAAAAAATAAAAATTGCATAAAGTAAAAGAAAGGCCCTTTGCAGAGGGAAGTAGGGATTTGTAGAGGTGCCAGAGCTCAGAGCGTAAAAAATAGAGATAAAAAAATTGGGGGTGCCGCACACGGCTAAGAATTGATGTTGTGTGTTCTAGGTGCCCCCCTCCCCACATATATATAGGTGGGGGAGGAGAGGCAGCCAGGGGGAGCCCCACGTAGCATCCGAATTCCAGTTGGGGTTTCCCCAAGTGGTGCCCCTGCCTTATTTTACCGGAGAAGAAAGGGAAGGGGGAAGAGAGAAAGGAAGGGGGGTCCGAACCCCCTTTCTTCCTTCTCCAATTCGGCCACATTCCTGAGGGGGGGCGCTGTCACACCCTGATTTTCATGGCACAACACTTCAGATGATAAATCATGATAAAATGTGGTTTAACAAAAAAAATTGAGTGTTTTGGACTTTCCCTTGATTGGATTTTGTCTCTTCTTTGCAAGTGCTCTAAAAATCAAATAAATCCTCCAACTCTCATACTTCCCCTCCTTGATCCAAAGACCTTGCCCAAGGATCATGCCATGTGTTTAGGACAGGATAGTATTTTCTTTCAAAAATAATTTGGCCAAAAAGTATTTTCTAAATTAGGTTTTCTAAAAAACCCTGAATTGGGGCTTGGACTACAAGTGCTTAATCTAGGGCATGAAAAATCTTTCCAAAAGTATATTTTAATCCTATTAGATATAGGACTCCCATAAACCAAAAAAATATAATTTTAAAAGTTATTTTATTATTTTATTTAAAGGATTTTTCTTTAGGCCAGAAATGGTCTTTAATAGGTAAAAATTATTTTAATTATTCAAACATATTTGTGAAAATTTAGGGAAACTCACTGGACATATATTGTCCATATATAAGAGTTTCAACACATGGTCATGTTCAAAATATTGGTCAAATCCATCAAAAACCCTTTCTGGATATTTCAAGCTTTTGAAATATTTACAAAGGAAATATTGTCTAAAAATTCCAAGAAAATTCTAGCATGTCACAAATGCCCTATTTGGTGATCTTGACAAGTCTCATGTCATGAGAATAGTATAACCCCATGAAACCCTCTCAAAACCATTCTTGTCCTTTTCCAAGATTGAATAACTTTGCATTACCAAGTGTCTCCTTTTGATCTGAATTTTTGTGGACATGTTCAAATCCTCAAAAGATGAGACTACACCAAGTGGTGCATCAAGGAGAAAAGATTTGCATGACTAAATCTTGGAACATCTATTTCGGTTCATTTCTAGGGTTTGCCAAAGTTACATGGGAAACTTTCTCCAAATGGACTCAAACTTGGTGATCCACATCAAATCTATATTCCATTTGATCCTGTTAATTCTCATATCAAGTGGAATTCATTTGCTTGCTCAAACTTGCATAAAACACCTTCTGGCAGAATTCCAAAATTCATGTTTTAGCCATTTCCACTTATCTTCATGAGCTGAAACTTTTCCAACAACCTCTCCTAGTCCCCCTCTACCTCGGGTGTGCTTCCCTGCCCGAGAGGCAATGATGAAGGGGGAAGGGATCCACTTTTCTTTTCTGGACAGCCATGGCACCTCTCTCTCTCACCTCTGTTCTCTCACCAGAGCCTCTCCAGAGCATCCAAGGCTCTCTCCCCTTTCTTTACTACCCCCAGCACTACTAGACACAAGTGGTTGCGCCGACTTCCCCTTTCTTTATGCCAAGGCATGCCAAAGGCATGCTCCAGAGCGCGCTGCAGTGTTCCCATGCACTGTTGTTGCTCCCTTCCCGAGCCACCCGACCACCTCAGGCCTCCCCAGCGCGCCCGACAAGGTGCCTCGGCGTCCGCGACACGCCACGGCCTAGTCCTCCTCCTCCTTCTCCCTCCTGCTGCCCCCTCGCACGCGCGCCAGAGCTGCCCGAGAGCCCCAATGGGCGAGCCCACACGTGCGGCGCTCTGCCACTCCCCTGCTCACTCTCTCTCTCCTTCTCCCTCGACTTGAACCACGCCCACGAGCGCCGCAAACAGCCCCGAGCCTCCTCTCGTGGCCACTGCAGCCATTTCAATGGGTGCCCGTAGGCCACGTCCACGGTGAGCCACGGCCTCGCTCTATAAGGCCGGTTGAGGCCTCTCTCTGGAGCCCCTTCGCCCTCTCTCCCTCCCATACGTCGCCCAGACCCGGCCATCCCTCTCCCCATGCCCTCCATTCACCACAATGGCTTGAGCATCGCCGTCGGGCTCCACCTAAATTCGAGCTAACCCAAGCTCTCGGTCACCCCCTAGCCACTCCAACACCCTCATACCTCCACCACAAGGCCCTCCATCGCCTCCGTTCGCCCCCGGGAAGGCCAGACGCTCACGGCCAAAGATGGCCGACAACCTCCTCCGCCACCATCCAAGTCGTCGCCACTACGCCCATCCTCGGCGTGCGTGAAGCACCTAGACGGATGTGTTGCAGCCTCCTGAGCACGTTGGTGGGTATAGCGTCCCCGGAGATGCTCTGTAGCCTCGGCAATCGCCGGCGGGAGCCGCTCCTCCCGGCGGCCGGAGCGCGCGCGGGAGGTTGAAGGCGACCTGTCGCTAGGCCCCGTGCGTCAGCGACCCAGTGGGTGGGCCCCGCTCGTTTAAGTGGAAACGGCTTCGGCCAAATCCGCCTTCGACATCACCGCTATCGCCCGTGCGGCCGTGCTGCTGGGCCGACCCACTAGCTATCTCTCGTCCAGTGCTAGTTTTAGGTATAAACCTAAACCTTTTCTTTTTCTTTTCCAGTAAGCTTCAAAAATCCATAAACAATTCAAATAGACTCCAAATTTGATAATTCAAATTTCTAGTAGCTCGTAAAATCATGATGTATCTCCTGGAGAAATTTGCACATTTTTCCAGAAACGTTTTCTTCACAAACATTTATCAAATCTTGTTTTTCCATTTATGTGATAAACTTTACAAAATCACAGAGAGCCCATAGTTGATCCAAATCCATTGATTCAAATTCCTAGATGCTTGTAAGTTCAAATCTTAGTTTTTGAACATTTTTCTTAAGAGTTTCTGTGCCACACAAAATAAATGAGCCATTTCTTCATATTTGTCAACTTTGCAAATTCATAGGAAAATCATTTGAAGTCCAAATCCAGTGAAGCCAACTCCTAGATGCTTCTAAAATCATTCTTTGTTCAATGGGTGCCTTTGCTAATTTTTCAAAATAATATTTCTATACACTTCTAGCAAATCCACTTGATTCCATCATATTGAAATGTTCAGAGATATCCATTGATCAAACCCCAATGAAACCACTTTGGTCATACCTCATATGAGCCAAGGTATCCTAGAAAAGTTCAACTCACATCTTTAGAGCACTTTTATTTTTGCCTTGTGGTGTTGCTTATTGTCTTTGTTTCCGGCGTTAGTTGACGAAGTAGACGGAGTACTTGGAGAAGGACCGGAAGATTTGAAGACTCTGATGAACCAGGCAAGCAGCCCTTTGACCATGATGAACCCTTTTTATCATAGTAGCAATCCTTTCTGTGATTGTTGAATGCATGATATCTTGAATGGCAACCTTGCTAGGTTTGCCTTCATTGCATACCCATTGATACTTGCATTGTTCATGACTCTATCCATGTTTAGAGTTGTGTTCGTGGGTTGTATAAATATACTATAGTTGTTGGCTGAGCAAAATGGGTCAGAGTTATGCATATTAAGGAACAAGTGTGGTTTGACATACTTGCAAATAGCTCCAATGGGTGCCACTAATGCCCCTGGGAGATGATGATGAACTAGGTCACTACTTGGTGGAGACGTAGTGTACCGAGGCTTGATGAAAGTGTTGTTTACAGAGACGGATTAGATTTAAGATTTGTTGACCGTCCCGACCCTACATGCGCAACCACTCTACCCTTATATGGGAAAGGGCATTATTGATTACCTAATTCATGCTAACATGCATGCCCGCATTAATAGTGATGGGAGTGATTTGTGGTCACTCTCGGGACGGGGTCGTGCTAGGTAGGGCGGCCATGACTGTTTTTACAGGGCACTGGACACACCGTTGGTACCCCGTGCTTGTGATATGTGATGAATATGGGAGCATGGCTCCACAAAAAGAATTTATTTTGTGACAATGTTGGGCACGGGGGCTACTACCAATCGAGTGGACTCCATGTTAGTCACGGCTAGGGAAAGGTAGTGATCGAGTGCTTACCCCGGGTACTTGAGGTATCGCGGAGTCGTGGATGACACGAAAGCTTCCCGGATTTTGTGGGTAAAATGTGCAACCTCTGCAGAGTGTCAAACTATTCGAATAGACGTGTCCACTGTCAAGGACGGTTGGGTGGTGCTGCTTAGACCATGTCCATATGTTTCTAAAAAATAACACGATTTGGAGATATTGTTGATGTGATTCATAAGGAAGTCACGATGAGCATGAGCATGAGTTGTTCATAACCCTTTCTCGAGGCTGATGTCTGTAACCTCTTGATACTTGCTGCAGACGCATTCATGTCCTCGGTAAATGTTGATCATACTTGCATGAGAAAAACTAGCTTTCCGCAAAAATGCCAATTAAGTAGTAGAGCTTTGCATAATTATTTTGTTATCACTCTTGGGTTGCTTACGAGTACATTCAAAGTACTCATTGGCTTGCCACTGGTCATTTAATTGGCCAGGTATGAAAGAACATGATATGACGAAGAGTTCTTGGGTGACGATCGTGCGAGCTAGGACGCTCCCCAGTCAGAATGCCTGTAGGGTTAAGGCAGATGGCATGGGTTCAAGTTAGCGATGAAGATTTCCGCTGCGATGATATACTCAAGACTTGACCATAATGATCACAATTTGTGTAAAATGGTATGTATGGATGTAAGACTGTTGTTAGTCGGCTTCTGTGTGTTCAGTGAGCATTAATCTCTGGGATCACTGTACACGTGCAATCGGTGATCACGACTTATGAGTCGGGGTCCCCACAGAGCTGGTATCAGAGCCATCCTGACTGTAGGAAGCCTTAGTTAGCATGGTCGTTAGATAGGGTAAAACTATTTTCAAAGCTATTACTAATTTTCAAAACTATCTATACTTATCTTCCCTTCTTAGTTTTTTGAAAAGTAAGGTAAACTTTCCTTATTGATATCTTCCCCCTTCAAAACTTTGGTCGCTAGAACCCTTATGCCCCTGACCACTGGATTCCTTGAAATCCTCGTGGATAGTCTAGAAGGAGGATGCTTTGTCAGACATTCACCCACATCTTCTGAACACAAGATTGGTGACACCACAATAGACGATACCAACAGAAGATACATCCTTGAGGAATGAGGACATGAAGACCCAGAAGATGGTGACACTGCCCCAAGATGATGTGACCTTAGCCTATGATGATCAGGGCATAGAAAATGCAAGATCATGATATACATCGCTAATAGAGCAACCATGTCCTTATCGTTGTTGCATCGGCAACCACCGGTGGGTGAGAACCTAGCCATTTGGTCTGCCTCACTATAGTGAGCAGGAAAACGGTTCTCTTCATCCCCCGCTCTCAGTGACAACATTGTCAACAATGTGTCCAACAGATTGGACCTCTATTATGCCTTGTTAATGTCATTGCATAAAGGATTGCCACTGGAACCGCCAACAGCTTAAAAAGGCAAAAGTGATCATCATGATTAAGAAGACAAGAGAAGACCAAGTCAGTGCCAGCCATGAGGAGCCACCTTCACCCCATCACCTCATCAGGCGAGAAGTTGTTGAAGATTCTTCAGGCTCAACCCAGATCGATTCATCAAACAAGAGACGTAACAACACCTAAGGAAAACTCAGGAGACTGCACGAGGCACTAGGCACGACTACTGAGTCCGAGAACCCCTAGGGTAAGATGAGTCGTGTACCCCCTATGCACAGCCAAGTCCGTATGATGGTTCGAATAGAACCATGATTGTGTGTTGCTTGTTTTTATTTGTTTGTGTTTTGATATCAGTCGCCCTTTTTGCCCTAGGCAACGAGTACGTGACTATATCACCTACCTTCTCTTAATGCTTGGGTCTGTCCCTTTTCGGCACCTGTTTTCTTCGCACGTGCACTATAGAACCCCCTTTTTGCATTCCCCTCCTCTATGCTACTTTTCCCTCTCATCTCTCTCCTCAACTGAAGACTTTTGGCAGGGCAAGATACACCAACGATTTTACTTTGGCAACCAACTGGCACTGAGACTTTTCTTGCGGCCTCCTTGACCAAGTGCAACCCCGTGGGGTTATGTTGACCCTCAAGACTAGAAACCCATCCCTAGACCCTTCGAGACTTCACAAGATACTCCAGCTCGAATCCTTAACCATGTGCTTAACCCACAAATTTGCAAAAGAACCAGTTAAGCCTCCGTAACCTTGCACAACACTGGGTTCCTTATAGAACTAGTGGACGTAGTGAGCAAGCACATTGTCATCCTAATATAGCACAAGAATTGACGATGCCATAGGAAAGACCAGTTTGAGGATATAGAAATAGAGGACAAATGACTTGATGGAGCTATACCAGTAACCTTGAGGAAATATTCGACACTCTTTGGTGGGGTATGAGGCTTCCATATTGGTAAATGAACTTGGTGGGATTGTGTTAATAGAGTAGTGTAACTTTCATCACCCTGGAGTAAATTGGATTTAGTAGGACAATGATAATCACAGGCTGAGATTCTTGGAAGTATAAGAACTTGACTTGATTAGATGATATCGGTCGGAGATAGTTGACATTACGATGTCAATTTGGGGGAAACCTGTAGAAATTATTATTGGACATGAGATTTGGACTGAAGTAGGTGATCCTAGTGGAGTCTAGATACTGAGTAAGTGTACATGGTTCGAAGTAAATTTGATTTAGACTGATGATCTCGATCATGATACCATGTTTCTCCGTGGACAATAAACTAGGAGATTGGATCAATTGTCAGAGTATATATAGGGATCTATATAAGCCTGACCTTGGGTTTTACTTGACCCCGATAATGGGAATTGGTGGACTTACTATAATACAGATAGCCCATTCAAGTATTCGGGGATTATAGGACATTAGTAGATCATGTGGAACACCATAGACATTGGATTTGTAGAATTAATGGATTATGTAGTGATTGATGAAGGTAAATGGGTTGTTGGAGTTGAGTCATAGGAAGGAAACAAGATCTTGGAGTGCCATACGACGTGTATTCTTAGGATGGAGATGCAATATCTTGGACCTTGGAAGAACAGGTTGAGCACTTGGATTGTCATGTTTAATTCAAGTTTGGCAGTTGTATGTTCTACCCATGGATTTTTACATGAGGATAGCCAGACACATGAGTTTGGGGATAGTAGACATGTATGATTTTGTTAAGACCTCCTCTCGGGAGCCATGAGGATATAAATAGCATGAGAGATGATTGGAGTTGACCTATACGGGATGTTTCTTTTGGAAATATGATGCGATTTGTTTGGAAGACTAGATAGAACAATTGGCATCTCAGAAACTGTGCTTCGGGATAAGATGATAAATGCTCACCCACACATCAGAATCCTTGAAACCCTTACGCACTACCAAGCCATAACATGGTCAGACCATGACCATAGGTTTTGGCTCTAGATCGAGAAGACCTTGGCCAACACTCGACCGTTACCACCATCAATGCCCCAGCCCACCTTATGTACCCCATGAATGGAAACTTCAGGGAGGACTTGGATTGGTGACCTACTTGTCTACCCGAAGACAGAAGAAGAACCGTTCATCTAGTTAGGGAACATCTGAAGACTGCCATGTCAAGGAGGAATAACTATACCAACCACCATCGTCAAGAAGTGAGCTTCCTCGTCGAAGACCGTGCATACCTGCAAACCAGTCCTCTCGAAGGAACCAAGCATTTCCATGTCAAAAGGAAGCTCGCACCAAGATTTACTGGCCCCCTCCGAGGTCACTGCAAGACGAAAAGTAGACAACTACCAGCTTGAGTCACCACCTGAGTCACCCACTATGTGTAATGTTTCCACACGACACAACTCCGAAAGTGGTTTTGACATCCTAGCTAGCTCGATCACTAACAAGGACATCGATCACCGAGCCATCGCCCCCTAGCCCAACCTGACCTACATGAGAAACCCCTTAGCAACCAGGATCAAGCAGAACGTCATACACGAAGCCACACCATCAAGTACTTCAAGGTTCAATGGAGCACCACTCGGAAGCAGAGGCAGTATGAGGACGTGAAGACTACCCCAAATCCAAGTTTTCGTACTCCTTTTCGCGCCTTGTTTGGGAATCTCGGGGACGAGATTCTTGTAAGGGGGGTAGGTCTGTCACACCCTAATTTTCCTGGCACAACACTTCAGATGATAAATCATGATAAAATGTGGTTTGACAAAAAATATTGAGTCTTTTGGACTTTGCCTTGATTGGCTTTTGTCTGTTGTTTGCAAGTGCTCTAAAAATCAAATAAATCCTCCAACTCTCATACTTCCCCTCCTTGATCGAAAAACCTTGCCCAAGGATCATGCCATGTGTTTAGGACATCATAGTATTTTCTTTCAAAAATAATTTGGCAAAAAAGTATATTCTAAATTAGGTTTTCTAAAACCCCCTGAATTGAGGCTTGGACTACAAGTGCTTAATCTAGGGCATGAAAAATCTTTCCAAAAGTATATTTGAATCCTATTAGATATAGGACTCCCATAAACCACAAAAATATAATTTTATAAGTGATTTTCTTATTTTATTTAAAGGCTTTTTCTTTAGGCCATAAATGGTCTTTAATAGGTTAAAATTATTTAATTCTTCAAAAATATTTGTGAAAATTTAGGGAAACTCAGTAGACATATATTGTCCATATATAAGAGTTTCAACACATGGTCATGTCAAAAATATTGGTCAAATCCATCAAAAACCCTTTCTGGATATTTCAAGCTTTTGAAATATTTACAAAGGAAATATTGTCTAAAAATTCCAAGAAAATTCTAGCATGTCAGAAATGCCCTATTTGGTGATCTTGACAAGTCTCATGTCATGGAGAATAGTATAACCCCATGAAACCCTCTCAAAAACATTCTTGTCCTTTTCCAAGTTTGAATAACTTTGCATTACCAAGTGTCTCCTTTTGATCTGAATTTTTGTTGACATGTTCAAATCCTCAAAAGATGAGACTACACCAAGTGATGCATCAAGGAGGAAAGATTTGCACGACTAAATCTTGGAAAATCTATTTCGGTTCATTTCTAGGGTTTGCCAAAGTTACATGGGAAACTTTCTCCAAATGGACTCAAACTTGGTGATCCACCTCAAATCTATATTCCATTTGATCCTGTTAATTCTCATATCAAGTGGAATTCATTTGCTTGCTCAAACTTGCATAAAACACCTTCTGGCTGAATTCCAAAATTCGTGTTTTAGCCATTTCCACTTATCTTCATGAGCTGGAACTTTTCCCACAACCTCTCCTAGTCCCCCTCTACCTCGGATGTGCTTCCCTGCCCGAGAGGCAATGATGAAGGGGGGAAGGGATCCACTTTTCTTCTCTGGACAGCCATGGCACCTCTCTCTCTCACCTCTGTTCTCTCACCAGAGCCTCTCCAGAGCATCCAAGGCTCTCTCCCCTTTCTTTACTACCCCCTAGCACTACTGGAAACAAGTGGTCGTGCCCACTTCCCCTTTCTTTATGCCACGGCATGCCAAAGGCGTGCTACAGAGCGCGCTACAGTGTTCTCATGCATTGTAGCTGCTCCCTGCCCGAACCACCCGACCACCTCGGGCCTCCCCAGCACGCCGGATGAGGCGCCTCGGCGTCCGCGACACGCCACGGCCTGGTCCCCCTCCTCCTTCTCCCTCCTGCTACCCCCTCGCACACGCACCATAGCCGCCCGAGAGCCCCAATGGGTGAGCCCACACGTGCGGCGCTGTGCCACTCCCCCGCTCTCGCTCTCTCTCTCCTTCTCCCTCGACTTGAACAACACCCACGAGCGCCGCAGACAGCCCCGAGCCTCCTCCCGTGGCCACTGTGTCCATTTCCGCGGGTGCCCGTAGGTCACGTCCACAGTAGCCACGACCTTGCTATATAAGGCCGCCCAAGGCCTCTCTCTGGAGCCCCTTCGCCCTCCCCCCCCCCCCCCCCCCCCCCGTACGCGTCGCCCAGACCCGTCCATCCCTCTCCCCGTGCCCTCCATCCACCATAATGGCCGGAGCATCGCCATCAGGCTTAGCCTAAATTCGAGCTAACCCAAGCTCTCGTTCACCCCCTAGCCACTCCAACGCCCTCATACCTCCACCTCAAGGCCCTCCATTGCCTCCATTCGCCCCGGGGGAGACCAGGCGCTCATGGCCAAAGATGGCTGACGGCCTCCTCTGCCACCATCCAAGCCGTCGCCACTACGGCCATCCTCGGCATGCGTGAAGCACCTAGATGGATGCGTCGCAGCCTCCTGAGCATGCTGGTGGGAAGAGCATCGCCGGAGATGCTCTGTAGCCCCGGCAATCGCCAGCGGGAGCCGCTCCTCCCCGCGGCCGGAGCGCGCGTGGGAGGATGAAGGCGACCTGCCGCTGGGCCCCGCGCGTCAGTGACCCAGTGGGCGGGCCCCGCCCGTTTAAGTGGAAACGGCTTCGGCCAAATCTACCTTCGACGTCACCGCTATCGCCCGTGCGGCCGTGCTGCTGGGCCGGCCCACTAGCTATCTCTCGTTCAGTGTGGGTTTTAGGTATAAACCTAAACCTTTTCTTTTTCTTTTGCAGTAAGCTTCAATTATCCATAAACAATTCAAATAGACTCCAAATTTGATGATTCAAATTTCTAGTAGCTTGTAAAATCATGATCTATCTCATGGAGCAATTTGCACATTTTTTCAGAAACTTTTCTTCACAAACATTTATCAAATCTTGCTTTTCCATTTCTGTGATAAACATTAGAAAATCATAAAGAGCCCATAATTGATCCAAATCCATTGATTCAAATTCCTAGATGATTATAAGTTCAGAACTTAGTTCATGAACATTTTTCTTAAGAGTTTCTGTGCCACACAAAATAATGAGCCATTTCTTCATATTTGTCAATTTTTGAAAATTCATAGGAAAATCATTTGAACTCCAAATCCAGTGAAACCAACTCCTAGATGCTTCTAAAATCATTCTTTGTTCAATGGGTGCCTTTGCTCATTTTTACAAATAATATTTCTGTACAATTCTTGTAAATCCACTTGATTCCATCATATTGAAATGTTCAGAGTTATCCATTGATCAAAGCCTAATGAAACCACTTTGGTCATACCTCATATGAGCAAAGGTATCCTAGAAAAGTCCAACTCACATTTTTAGAGCACTTTTATTTTTGCCTTGTGGTGTTGCTTATTGTCTTTGTTTCCGGCGTTAGTTGACGAAGTAGATGGAGTACTTGGAGAAGGACCGGAAGATTTGAAGACTCTGATGAACCAGGCAAGCATCCCTTTGACCATGATGAACCCTTTTTATCATAGTAGCATTCCTTTTCGTGATTGTCGAATGCATGATATCTTGAATGGCAACCTTGCTAGGTTTGCCTTTGTTGCATACCCGTTGATACTTTCATTGTTCATGACTATCCTTGTTTAGAGTTGTGTTCGTGGGTTGTAGAAATATGCTATAGTTGTTGGCTGAGCAAAATGGGTCAGAGTTATGCATGGTAAGGAACAAGTGTGGTTTGACATACTTGCAAATAGCCCCAGTAGGTGCCACTAATGCACCTAGGACATGATGATGAACTAGGTCACTACTTGGTGGAGAGGTAGTGTACCAAGGCTTGATGAAAGTGTTGTTTACAGAGACGGATTAGATTTAAGATTTGTTGACCGTCCCAACCCTACATGCGCAACCACTCTACGCTTATATGGGAAAGGGCATTATTGATTACCTAGTTCGTGCTAACATGGATGCCCGCATTACTAGTGACAGGAGTGATTTGTGGTCACTCTCGGGATGGGTCGTGCCAGGTAGGGCAGCCATGACTGTTTTTATAGGGCTCCGGACACACCGTTGGTCCCCATGCTTGTGATATGTGATTAATATGGGAGTGTGGCTTTACAAAAAGAATTTATTTTGTGACAATGTTGGGCACGGGGGCTACTACCAATCGAGTGGACTCCTTGTTAGTCACGGCTAGGGAAAGGTAGTGATCGGGTGCTTACCACGGGTACTTGAGGTACCGCGGGATCGTGGATGACACAAAAGCTTCCCAGATCTTGTGGGTAAAGTGTGCAACCTCTGTAGAGTGTCAAACTATTCGAATAGCCGTGTCCATGGTCAAGGACGGTTGGGTGGTGGTGCTTAGTCTATGTCCATATGTTTCTGAAAAACAACACGGTTTGGACATATTGTTGATGTGATTCATAAGGAAGTCACAATGAGCATGAGCATGAGTTGTTCATAACCCTTTCTCGAGGCTGATGTCTGTAACCTCTTGATACTTGCTGCAGACGCATTCATGTCCTTGGTAAATGTTGATCATACTTGCATGAGAAAAACTAGCTTTCTGCAAAAATGCCAATTAACCAGTTGAGCTTTGCATAATTATTTTGTTATCACTCTTGGGTTGCTTGCGAGTACATTCAAAGTACTCATTGGCTTGCCACTGGTCATTTAATTGGTCAGCTATGAAAGAACATGATATGACGAAGAGTTCTTGGGTGACGATCGTGCGAGCTAGGACGCTTCCCAGTCAGAATGCCTGTAGGGTTAAGGCAGATGGCATGGGTTCAAGTTATCGACAAAGATTTCCGCTGCGATGATATACTAAAGACTTGACCATAATGGTCATAATTTGTGTAAAACGGTATGTATGGATGTAAGACTCTTGTTAGTCGGCTTCTGCGTGTTCAGTGAGCATTGATCTCTGGGATCACTGTACACGTGCAATCGGTGATCACGACTTATGAGTCGGGGTCCCCACAGGCGCGTCACCCCTTGTGGGCTGGTGTGCTCCCCTCTTATGGCCCATATCTTCTCCCTGAGGGTTCCGGTAACCCCTCCGGTACTCTGATATGTACCTGGTACCCTCCGGAACACTTCTGGTGTCTGAATACTATCATCCTACATATCAATCTTTACCTCTTGACCATTTCGAGACTCCTCGCCGTGTCTGTGATCTCATTCAGGACTCCGAACAATAGTCGGTCACCAAATCATATAACTCATATAACACAATATCATCATCGAACATTAAGCGTGCAGACCCTACGGGTTCGAGAACTATGTAGACATGACCGATACACCTCTCCGGTCAATAACCAATAGGGGAACATGGATGCTCATATTGGCTCCCACATGTTATGAGAAGATCATTATCGGTCAAACCTTTATGACAACATACGTTATTCCTTTGTCATCGGTATGTTACTTTCTCGAGATTCGATCGTCGGTATCTTCATACCTAGTTCAATCTCATTACCGGCAAGTCTCTTTACTCGTTCCGTAATACATCATCCTGCAACTAACTCATTAGTCACTTTTCTTGCAAGGTTTCTTATGATGTGTATTACCGAGAGGGCCTAGAGATACCTCTCCGATACTCAGAGTGACAAATCCTAATCTTGATCTATGCCAACCCAACAAACACATTCGGAGATACCTGTAGAGCATCTTTATAATCACCCAGTTACGTTGTGACGTTTGATAGCACCCAAGCCATTCATCCGGTATCTGGGAGTTGCTTAATCTCATAGTCGAAGGAATATGTATTTGACATGAAGAAAGCAATAGCAATAAAACTGAACGATCATAATGTTAAGATAACGAATGGGTCTTGTCCATCACATCATTCTCCTTATGATGTGATCCCATTTATCAAATGACAACACATGTCTATGCTTAGGAAACTTAACCATCTTTGATTAACGAGCTAGTCTAATAGAGGCTTACTAGGGACACGGTGTTTTGTCTATGTATCCACACATGTATCATGTTTCCGGTCAATACAATTCTAGCATGAATAATAAAAAATTTATCATGAAATAAGGAAATATAAATAATAACTTTATTATTGCCTCTAGAGCATATTTCCTCCAGTCTCCCACTTGCACTAGAATCAATAATTTAGTTCACATCGCCATGTGATTTAACACCAATAGTTCACATTGTCATGTGATTAACACCCATAGTTCACATCGCCATATGACCAACACCCAAAGGGTTTACTAGAGTCAATAATCCAGTTCACATCACCATGTGATTAACATCCAGAGAGTATTAAGGTGTGATCATGTTTTGCTTGAGAGAGAGGTATAGTCGATGGGTCTGTCACATTCGGATCCGTATGTATTTCGCAAATCTCTAAGTCTACAATGTTGTGCGTAGAGCTACTCTAGCTAGTTGCTCCCACATTCAATACATATCTAGATTTAGATTTAGAGCCATCTAGATCAGTGTCAAAGCTTGCATCGACATAACTCTTTACGGCGAACTGTTTATCACCTCCATAACCAAGAAACATTTCCTTAGTCCTTTTAAGGTAACTAAGGATAATTTTGACCGTTGTCTAGTGATCTACTCCTGGATCACTATTGTACCCCTTTGCCAAACTCATAGCCAGGCACACAACTGGTCTGGTACATGGCATAGCATACTTTATAGAACCTATGGCTGAGGCATAGGGAATGACTCTCATTCTCTCTCTATCTTCTGTCGTGGTTGGGCTTTGAGTCTTACTCAACTTCACACCTTGCAATACAGGCAAGAGCCCTTTCTTTGACTGATCTATTTTGAACTTCTTCAAAACTTTTTGCCAAGGTATGTGCTTTGTGAAAGTCCTATTAAGCATCTCGATCTATCCAAATAGATCTTGATGCCGAATATGTAAGTAACTTCACCAAGGTTTTTCATTGAAAAAATTCTTATTCAAGTATCCTTTTATGCTATCCAGAAATTCTATATCATTTCCAATCAACAATATGTCATTCACATATAATATCAGAAATGCTACAAAGCTCCCACTCGCGTTCTTGTAAATAATGGCTTCTCCTAAAGTTTGTATAAAACCATATGCTTTGATCACCTCATCAAAGCATATATTCCAACTCCGAGATGCTTGCACCAGTCCATAGATGGATTGCTGGAGCTTGCACACTTTGTTAGCACCTTTACGGTCGACAAAACCTCCTGGTTGCATCATATACAACTCTTCTTTTAGAAATCCATTAAGGAATGCAGTTTTGACGTCCATTTGCTAGATTTCATAATCATAAAATGCGGCAATTGCTAACATGATTCGGACAGACTTAAGCATCGCTACGGGTGAGAAAGTCGCATCGTAGTCAACTCCTTGAACTTGCCGAAAACCTTTTGCGACAAGTCGAGCTTTGTAGACAGTAACATTACCATCAGCATCGGTCTTCTTCTTGAAGATCCATTTATTTTCTATGGGTCGCCGATCATCGGGCAAATCCACCAAAGTCCATACTTTGTTCTCATACATGGATCCTATCTCAGATTTCATGGCCTCAATCCATTTATTAGAATCTGGGCTCATCATAGCTTCTTCATAGTTTGTAGGTTCGCCATGGTCTAGTAACATGACACTAGTCCAGGATGGTGCTAACGCGACACTACGATCAGAGACCCTTCGAGAAACTGTGTGCGATGCAATAATCACAAAGGGTGGTGTCAGAGAACCATCAAAAATGTCCAAAACGTTTGAGATGATGAATGCATCAAACACGGTTCAGATTTTAGTTGCGTGTGGGATGCAGGGCATACAGTTTAGTTCAATTAACTGTTTGCGATGAGGAGTAACAAAAGAAACGGGCAGCCAGATGAAGGCATGTGCCATACACAACATACGGTTCACTAGCATGAACTGTTTGTGATTGGGCAACACAAAAGAAACGGTCAGCCAGATCAAGGTGTGTGCGATATACAGCATGCGGTTCACTCGAATGAACTATCTGTGTTGAGACAAGAGAACATAAGCGGTTCAATATAACAAGATGTGTGTGATCGCGACAAACAGGTCTGTAATCAGAAATGTGTGCGAAGACCAATAATAACACAAATGGTTGCTGCTAATATGACGTGTGCATTGTGCGATGGGATTGCATACAGAACAACAACATATATATTACATGCATGATTAACCAAATTAAACATCCAATTACATAGGTGGCTACTACAACCATGGCATTTGCACACACCAAAGTAAACTATTACATGCATAATTTCATTGGTAGCTACTACACACATGACACTTCCACACACCAATAAAGTAAACTATATATTACATGCATGATTAACTAGCATAAACGATCATCTGATCATCATCTACTTCTTGTGACGCTTGCTCTTCTTGTGGCTCGATCCGAGCTCGTCGATTTGGGTAACGAGGCACTTCCTCATGGCAATGATCCGCCTGTGCATCTCGTAGAATGTGTACACGCTCTTGGTCGCGAACCTAAGGTGAGGTTCATCCAGTCACCGCATCCAGGCCGTGTGCTAGGATACGGCATTTGTTCTCTTGGCATCCTGCTTCATCTTTTTGTAGTAGGGGTCGATGATGGCTGAGGCGAGTTCGATCAGGGAGTCCCTCTTCGTGCTGCCCCAGACCCTATAGTGGTCATGGATTTGGACAAGGTTCTGGCAGGCCAAGCCCGTAACACTGAGCGCTTTTACATCGTCGGTGGTTTCCACCGTTGCGAACTTGTAGTCGATGCTGTTGACAAACCTGTTGAAACAGTCGCAAGGCTCTCTGGCCATGCAGTAGTGGTAGATGAGTACATGATGGCGCATGCACAACTGGGCGACGGCAACCTTCTGATCTATGTCGGGACGACAGGTGGTGTACTAGAGGTCGATGCCGACCACCTTGTACTTGTCTCCAGCAAGCAACTGCTCAACGGTGTTGATGTAGTCATCCACCACGGCCCGTTTGATGGTGTACACCACCGAGAGATCCTTCTCCCTTGCATGGGTCTCCACTTTATGCTCGCCGAACTCCATTGGCGCGCCACTAGACATCCCCTCTCTATCTGTCGTCGTGGGTGTGCTTGTTGTGTTGTGGGGCGCGATCGAAAGGTTGAAGAGACTAAGGTTATAATGGCCGCGGGAATTAAAGGGGAAGCCAGACTGCTTGGAATATCGATCGACACGCCCTGATGGCAGTTCTAATTCGCAGCGCGTAACTCCATCGTGTCGCACGTAACTGCATCGCATGGCAACGCGCGCGGCGCAACCGCATGCATATGGGGCCCCGACATGATCGTGCGCAGGCCCAACCGCTGGCAGAGCGCGCGCGGAGGGACATGAGCAGAGCGCTCCGCGGTCGCCTCAACGGTGAGCAACCATATATATGCATATAGTAGTTGAACACGCAAGGAAAAGCTATCCACAACCTGAGCGCGCCGCGGCGCCTAACGGCGAGCAGAGGCCGGCGCCGTGTGTGTTGTGGGCAAAGGCTTGCTGGTATATAACCTCAAATTTAACCAACAAAATGATAATGCATGTTACAAAAATTATATAACTGGAAACTATGTTCAAATACGAATCTGACGATATAATATTTGGCGACATGCATTCGCATTTTATTAATTAAATCCTACTTATAAACTAGGACGGGCGTATAGTAGTTAACTAAATCGCAAATATTTTTTTATTAAATGTATGTGTACGTGTCCTTTCGTCTTTCTCTCGCACGTCTTGTCACCCCGTTGCCGCACACGGTTCGGGCGCAAGCTTGAGCGGCGCGCGGGACATTCTTTTGGCCAAATGGTGTTGAGCCCATTCTCGCGTAAGCTTCCCGCCCGACTCGGTGAAATCCCCCAAAATCCCAATGCTTATCAGCCCACTATATAAACCCTCACGGCTGGCGAGTCCTGCATCGCATTTTCCCCTTCCACCATGTAGCTTATCTCGTCTGCTTCTCCCAAAATCGGCAATGGCACCGGACCGTCGTCGTCACTCAGCCACTCCACCGTCATCAAAGCACAGCTCCAGCTGGGAGGCTACACCATGGCGGCAGTGCAGTCCCCGGCGTAGTGTAGTGCGCGGCATCCCAGTTGGGCGTGCACGGAACACACACCACATGCTCAGCCGCCAGTGCCCGTCGGCAGCTGTTGCCGGCCACCGTTGCCTCCACGGCTCCGTCGAAAGCCAGGGCCATCACCCGCTCTGCCGCCGTGGCCATCACCCTACTACCGGCCACCGTGTCCATCACCCGCTCCACCACCGTGGCCCGAAGGCGGGAGGTGGTGGTCATGGCCGCCACCCCATCGTCGTCCGTCGTGGTCGCTAGCCCACCGTCGACCCCTGGGATCATCACCCGCTCCGCCACCACCGCTTGCAGGAGGGGGGCGGAGGTGGAGGCCCGCACGTGCGGCAGCGACCTTACGCGCTACATCGAGTTCCTGCGGGAGGAGGAGGAGCGCCTAGTCGAGCACGCAAAGAGCCTTACCACCGCCGTGGCCGCAGCACACGTCGATGCAGAGGCGAGGAATCAGGAGATCTACGAGGAGAACCACTACTTCGAGAGGGATCGTCTGGAGCGGACGAGGGCGTTCGAGGGTCGCTGAAGGTGCAGCAGCGGCAGGCACCGTATTGGAGTTGTCCAGCTCGTCGGTAGGCTCCTCCTCCTCTTCCTCTTATTGAGTGCGCTCGACAGAGGAGAAGCTGCCGGAAGTAGTACAAAGACCCTCCGTAGTAGTATTTAGGGGCTATTTCATTCAGTTCATCTGACAATAGATGTGGTGGAACTGTACAACGTACTTAAAATTAGCTAGCATATATAGTTGAACTAGCTATTTTAGTACGTGGTTGGCAACAATTGGGGAAATGTTTGTCGGTTCAGCTGTAAAGTTGAACTATTTGTATAAATTAAGCACGACTTCTTAATCTATGAATGAAATCTATGCTTAATTACTGAATTTTAGTGCAAAACTTAGATAGTGCTAGTGATTTTTAGCTGCATATTTTGACAAATCGCGGTGTTACAAGGATTGACAAATGGCAATGTTACTAGATCAACATATGTCAATCTTTCCAGTTTGAAAAATGGCAATATACCCAATATGACAGATGCAAATCTTACCAAATTGTATGTACGTGGTTGCACACGGGTCATCCGAAAAAACCGTTTATGTTGAAGGGAGGTAGAAATCCTGCTTGCCAAATTTTCTCTTGGCTTAGCGCTGAAGTCTCACTTTGCATACATTACTCAATCTGAACCGTTTGCGTTGAAGAGATGCACAAATCCTGCGCAGCGAATTTTCCCTTGGCTTACTGCGGAAGACCATAGCTCTCACTTTACATACATGTGTTCTATCTAAAACATTTGTGATGAAGAGCTTAGCAAATCCTGCTCGGCACATTTTCCCTTGGCTTACTAGGGAAGTTGTCAGTGTACATACGGGTGTTCTATCTAAAATGTTTGCGATGTTAGAGTGGCAGCTAGTTGTTTCAAAATGCCTTTGTTGACTGTTATTCGAGTGAGCCTTCTCTCAAAATGGATACGAAAATTACCACAACATGTCGGGTGCCATGCCATGATAGCATCTAACTTTCATGAATTTCATACGAGTTTTGGATTTACTAGAATTTAAAAACAAAGTATCTCAACATTTTGCCGGCAGTCAATAGTGCTCGTGTTTGAAATTCATTCCCATTTCTTGCATGGGACCTAAGCATGCACCCAAGGACACAGATTTGATCTTTCAACCAATTTATATACACTGGAGCATGTGCATGTAGTTCAAATTTGAATTATGCACATAAAATGCCTAGAAAACCAAGTTATTATATGAAAATGTCCAAACGAACCCCAAAAAATTCCAAAATTGAACACAACACTCCTGTTGTTCTATGTTGACACTAAAAAAATTTGAAAGCAATAACAGGCAACGGGTATCATTTCATCCCCAAAGGTGGCACGTTCCCTACCGAAACCATCAAGCTTGTTGTGAGAAGCTCTGGTTTGTGAGAAGCTTATACCCAAACCTGCCCCAAATGGGACAAAAAATTACCATGGCATGTCGGGTGCCATTCCATGATAGCATGCCAGGTTTCATGAATTTCAGACGAGTTTTGGATTTACTAGAATTTAAAAACCAGGTATCTCAATGCCGAGTGACGGTGGTAGGGTGTTTCACATTCATTCCCATTTCTTGCATGGGACCTAAGCATGCAACCAAGGACACATATTTGAATTTTCAACCAATTTATATGCATTAGAGCATATGCATGTAGTTCAAATTTGAATTATGCACATAGATGCATTGAAAACTCAACTAATGCATAAGAAATGTGCTAACGAACCCCAAAAGTTCCAAAATTTAACCCAACACTCATGTTGTTCTATGTTGACACTAGAGAAAAAACTTGAAATCAAGAAGAGGTAACGGCTATCGTTTCGTCCAGAAAGGTGGAACTTCCCTATCAAAACCATCAGGCTTTTTGTGAGAAGTTATGGTTTGTGAGAAGCTTATACCCAAACCTGCCCCTAATGGGACAAAACATTTACGACGGCATGTTGCCGCTCCATGATAGCATGCCATGTTTCATGAATTACAAACGAGTTTTGGATTTACTAGAATTTAAAAATCAGGTATCTCAATGTTTGTGGCGAGTGACGGTGGCAGGGTGTTTGACATTCATTCCCATTTCTTGCATGGAACCTAAGCATGCAACCAAGGAGACAGATTTGAATTTTCAACCAATTTATATGCATTAGAGCATGTGCATGTAATTCAATTTTGAATTATGCACATAAATGCATTGAAAGGTCAATTAATGCATAAAAGTTTCCAAACGAACCCCAAAAATTCCAAAATTTAACACAACACTCATGTTGTTCTATGTTGACACTAGAGCAAAAATTGAAATCAAGAAGAGGCAACGGATATCATTTCGTCCAGAAAGGTGAAACGTTCCCTACCATGACCATGAGGCTTGTTGTGAGAAGCTCTGGTTTGTGAGAAGCTTATACCCCAACCTGCCCCAAATGGGATAATATTTTTACCACTGCATGTTGCTGCCGTTCCATGATAGCATGTCAAGTTTCATGAATTTCAGACGAGTTTTCGATTTACTAGAATTTCAAAACCATGTATCTCAATGTTAGCGGCCGAGCGACGGTGGCAAAGGTGTTGGACATTCCCATTTCTTGCATGGGACCTAAGGTTGCAACCAAGGACACACATTTGATTTTTTTCAACCTGTTTATATGCACTCGAGCATGTGCATGTAATTCAAATTTGAATTATGCACATGAATGCATAGAAAACTCAGTTAATGTATAAAAATGTCCACGCGAACCCCAAAATATCCCAAAAAACTGCAAACACTCATGTTGTTCTGTGTTGACACAAGAAAATTTTTGAAAATAAGAAGATGCAAAAAATATCGTTTCGTCCCCCAAGGTGGCACGTTCCCTACCGAAACCATCATGCTTGTTGTGAGAGAAGCTCTGGTTTGCGAGAAGCTTATACCATAACCTGGCCCAAATGGGACAATATTTTTTTACCCTGGCATCTTGATGTCGTTCCATGATAGCATGCCAAGGTTCATGAATTTTAGATGAGTTTTGTATTTAGTAGAATTACAAAAGCAAGCACCTCAACGTTTGCTGGAGAGCCACGGTGCCGTGGTGTTTGAAATTCATCCCCATTTATTGAATGGGACGTTAGCATGAACTCATGGACACATATATCATTTTACAACCCATTCTGGTGCACCGGAGCATGTGCATGTAGTTTAATTTTGAATTGTGCACCAGAAATGCCTAGAAAACCAAGTTACCGTATAAAAATGTCCAAACGAACCCTAAATAATTCCAAATTTTTTGAGGACACACCTATAGTTGCATAATCACTACAGATAAAAGTTCTAGCAATTCAAACACCATCCTTTGCAGTTGTGACCCCATTATGTAATTCAAATCAAGAAGAAAAATCAAGTAGATCCCACACAGTTTATTATCACCAACCATGTGAGATGCAGTACAAAATATCCTCGAGCACCGTCGGTGTATAGTATGCCTATGGCTTACGCGAGACAGTTCGTCGGCTACAGTCCACAGCTGGCGTGTCAAGCACACTAGCTCGCTCTCCCAATATCATTTCACTGTTCAATCGTCGCCAGTGAAAGATGGGGACGTGGACCCACGTCCCAAGGGCAACTTCGGTGGCCCACTCCGGTGAGAGCGCGTGCAATGACGTGAATGAGCACTGTAACCAGGGAAATTGGAACCAAAAAATTTTGACGCTCAAACTCATCGCACGCGGGTTAAGCTATCTGAATCGTTTGTGATGTTCACATATCGTTCACAGTTCTGAATAAGGGACCGTGTTTGATGACACTTTGCGTGCTAGTTTTTTCGCTGAAACGATTCCAAATTTTCGGCTTTCGCGGAAATATCTACCTCCCCGCCCCCTCCCCCTTACCAAAAGCCACATTTCCCATGTTCCTTCCTTCATTTCCAAGTTGAAACCTTCACTCCTTGCTTGCAGCGCCACCCCCCTCACCGGCGACCCTCCTTCACGCTGCTCGGCCTCACCTATCAAGGCAGGTAATCCACACCTGACCCCCATCCTCCTCCTTCCACATCCCACATGCCCCGACCACCGGTGTGAGCGCGACACCTTCCACCCAAATCACCGACCCCCTCCACCAAATAAGCAATGCCCTAAGCCATGGTGCATGCAGTATAGCCAGGATCTCAAGGAGCATTTGCCAGCGGAGAAGCAAATCGCGGCCGCACGCGCAGATGAGGTCACGATGGCTGCCATTCGTGCCGACCCCCAGATCTTGGAGGAGCACCTTGCCATTTGCTAGCTACGCCGGTTAAGCATGCTCGGTTTACCCATTGCGCGTGTTGCTCCTGCCTTTCCTTAACAAATTCTAGTGAATTGCGCTATCCACTTTTACCATGCAATCTTTTGCTCTAGTGTATATGTTCTATATGCCGTGCAATGTGGTGCTCACTTATTAAATGTTTGGTCAATTAGTTTTCTTGTTCAGCTAATTGTTTGGTTCAATTCTGCAAATGTGATGTTCAATTCTTCAGGGTGCAATTTTGTATTGTCTTCCATGTGAGAAATAAATCAAATTTTTCTTTACAAAATACATGAGAAACAAATCCAATTGCTATATTTCCAAGTTGTCAAGCATGCTTGGTTTGGTTAACTGTTTGATCTTCTAGTATGTTATACATTGTGCAATGTGGTGCTCAGTGAACGTTTGGTTCATTTGTTGTGGTGTTTAGTTAACTGTTTGGTTCCATTCTGCAATGCGATGTTCAATAGTTGTGGGTGCATTCCGTTATTGTATACCATGTGAGAAATAAATTGAATTTGGCTATACTAAATACATGAGAAACAAATACAATTGTTATATTTCCAAGTTGTTAAGCATGCTTGGTTTGGTTAACTGTCTGGTCTTCTATTAGGAGTATGTTATATTGTGCAATGTGGTGCTTAGTTAATGTTTGGTTCATTTGTTGTGGTGTTTAGTTAACTGCTTGGTTAAATTCTGCAATGCAATGTCCAATTGTCGTGGGTAGAATTTTGTTGTATTGTTGTGCATGTAAGGAATAATCGAATTTGGTTGCACTTAATACATGGGAAACATATACATTGCTATATTTCCTAATTCTTAATGATGCTTGGTTTGGATAAATGGGTCTTCCATGTGGCTTGAATTAATCTGATGAATCTGCAATGTGCTTATTTTTCATCAACATATTTTACTAATAGCATGCGGACCCTCACTTACCTGATCACTACCTACCTTATATGTGTTGCAGGGAAGCAATGGGAAGCACTGAGGTTTACAATCGAGGTTTGCGCATGCATGGTCCTTTGTCTAATAGCACATTATTGTGCAATTACAGGAACCATTCTAATACTTAGGTTTTAAACAATTTGGTCTTGCACATGTAGGTCCTGCTGTCAGAGGTTTTGACCCACTGTTCGACCCTTTTTGCATATGGGGAGCTGAGTTGTCCATGAATATCAGTCAAGTCAAGAAACTCAGAAAGATTTTTAGGACAAAGAAATTAGCGACAAAAAACAACAAGATCTTTGTCTGCACAATGAAGAAGACATCAGTTCACAGGATGGTACTAACTATTATACCTTGTCTTTTTTATTCCTTTGCCCCATTTACAATATAGAGAAGATATTTATGCACATCCTTGTTTTCAGGCCTTTCCAAAACAGTTCACTGATGATTACCTCTCAAACCACATGTATGGACAGGAGGCGAGGAAGGTATTCATACAACACCCACGGTTCAATATTGAAGTGTTCCTGAAGAGGACGAAGGATGGACGGTCAATCATCCACAGGCACTAGCCTAAAGTTGCCAATACCTTCAGGGTCAATGAAGGCTCAATATTCGCCTTCCGCTTCAGCAGTTTTCCTGATGAGATGCATCTGTCTATGTACTATCTATGATGCTATTTCGAAAGGTTCTAGATGTTGCATGTGAAACTTGGTGCTGGTACAGTTGTGTAATGGGGTAGCTGAGTGCTGAAGCTATATCATGTTGTACTCTGATGTATTTCAATTATGAAATCCTGCTTCCTTAATATGGGAACGAAATATATTATGTGTTCAATATGAATTTCAATTAGATCAATAAATGGATTATTAATAATAGGGAAATTAGCCTGCTAATTGGTTTTTGCTATTGCAAATGGTTATTGAGAAAATACCATGAGTGATAACCTAAGGCAGCGCACACAGTTTCCAGGAATAAACCGTATTGGATCAATGAACAATCACACACGACATTCTCTTCAAAATTGTTTGTGTTAGGCCAACTTGCACAAACGTTTACCGCATAAAGGTTGTGTGTGATGGATAGCCTTTGCCACACAGTTTCTTCCATGTACATTGTGCAAACGATAAAATTATTAATATTGTGTGCGATGGGAACGCTATCACAAATGATTTAACGGGAAAAACTGTGTGTGATGTACCTATGAATGGAAATGTTTTGCTTGCAGCAACTGTGTGGGATGTATATATGAACGGAAACGTTTAGCGGGGACTGACTGTGTGGGATGTACTTACGACCGGAAATGATTTCACCTGTATAATTGTATTTTTTAGCACTATTGTATGTATAACCGTATTTTCTCGCTCGTCGGTCGCACACGACCTCATTTTGTCAAGCGTGTGTGCCAGGAGGGCATATCCCCGATGGTTTCTGGGTCCTGTGGGAAGGACCCCCCTATCGCCCACACTCACTAGGTGACGGTTCCGAATGCCGTTGCAGAAAGGGGTTAAAAACCATTTGTATAGCACCGAGGCGTACTAGTGTGACTTCCAAAATAGGACTACCATACCACTCTAGTGTCGATCGTGTTCTGGTTGACCTACGAGGTTCGGTAGTAACTTGATCTGAAGTTTCATGATCATCATCATTAGCTTCCTCTCTAGTTGGTGTAGGCATCATAGGAACGAATTTCTCGAATTAGCTACTTTCCAAATTCAGAGAAGGTACAATTACCTCATCAAGTTCTACTTTCCTCCCACTCACTTCTTTCAAGAGAAACTCCTTCTCTAGAAAGATTCCATTCTTGGCAACAAATATCTTTCCTTTGGATCTGTGGTAGAAGGTGTACCCAATTATTTCCTTAGTATGAAGACGCACTTCTCCAATTTGGGTTCGAGCTTATCAGGTTGAAGCCTTTTGACATAAGTGTCACAACCCCAAACTTTAAGAAACAACAGCTTAGGTTTATAGCCAAACCACAGTTCATACGGTGTCATATCAACGGATTTAGACGGTGCCCTATTTAACGTGAATGCAGTTATCTCTAATGCATAACCCCAAAATGATAGTGGTGAATCGGTAAGAGACATCACAGATCGCACCATATCTAATAAAGTATGGTTACGACGTTCAGACACACCATTATGTTGTGATGTTCCAGGTGGCGTGAGTTGTGAAACTTTTCCACATTGTTTTAAATGAAGGCCAAACTCGTAACTTTGATATTCGCCTCCGCGATCAGATTGTATAAACTTAATTTTCTTGTTAAGATGATTCTCCACTTCTCTCTGAAATTCTTTGAACATTTCAAATGTTTCAGACTTGTGTTTCGTCAAGTAGATATACCCATATCTGCTCAAATCATCTATGGAGGTTAGAAATAACGATACCCCCGCGTGCCTCAACACTCATCGGACCTCATACATCGGTATGTATTATTTCCAATAAGTCATTGGCTTGCTCCATTGTTCTGGAGAACGGAGTTTTAGTCATCTTGTCCATGAGGCACGGTTCGCAAGTATCAAATGATTCATAATCAAGTGATTCCAAAAGTCCATCTATATGGAGTTTCTTCATGCGCTTTACACCGATATGACCTAAACGACAGTGCCATAAATATGTTGCACTATAATTATCAACTTTCCATCTTTTGGCATCAATATTATGAATATGTGCATCACCACAATCAAGATTCAACAAAAATAGACCACTCTTCAAGGGTGCATGACCATAAAAGATATTACTCATATAAATAGAATAACCACTATTCTCTGATTTAAATGAATAACTGCCTCGCACTAAACAAGATCCAGATATAATGTTCATGCTCAACGCTGGTACCAAATAACAATTATTCAGGTCTAAAACTAATCCCGAAGGTAGAGGTAGAGGTAGCGTGCCGACGGCGATCACATCGACCTTGGAACCATTCCCGACGTGCATCGTCACCTCGTCCTTAGCCAATCTTTGTTTAATATGTAACTCCTATTTCGAGTTACAAATATGAGCAACCTAACGAGTATCAAATACCCAGGTGCTACTATGATGATTAGTAAGGTACACATCAATAACATGTATATCAAATATACCTTTGTTTACTTTGCCATCCTTCTTATCCGCCAAATACTTGGGGGCAGATCCGCTTCCAGTGACCAGTCCCTTTGAAGTAGAAGCACTCAGTTTCAGGCTTAGGTCCAACTTTGGGCTTCTTCACTTGCTTGCAATTCTTCTTGAAGTTCCCTTTCTTTCCCTTGCCCTTTTTCTTGAAACTAGTGGTCTTGTTAACCATCAACACTTAATGCTCCTTCTTGATTTCTACCTCCGCAGCTTTGAGCATTGCGAAGAGCTTGGGAATAGTCTTTTCCATCCCTTGCATATTGTAGTTCATCACAAAGCCTTTGTAGCTTTGTGGCAGTGATTGGAGAACTCTGTCAATAACACTATCATGGGAAGATTAACTCCCGGCTGAGTCAAGTGATTATGATATCCAGACACTCTGAGTATGTGTTCACTGATAGAACTGTTCTCCTCCACCTTGCAGCTATAGAACTTGTTGAAGACTTCATATCTCTCAACTCGGGCATTTGCTTGAAATATCTCATGTGCTCCATGATGTTCAAAACGTCTTTGAAGTCCTGATTCTAAGCCGTAAAGCATGGCACACTAAATTATCGAGTAGTCATCAACATGCGACTGCCAGGCGTTCATAACGTCTGCAGTTGTTGGAGGGGGTGGCATACCTAGCGATGCATCAAGGACATAATTCTTCTGTATAGCAATGAGGATAATCCTCAAGTTACGGACCCAGTCCATGTAGTTGCTACCATCATCTTCCAACTTAGCTTTCTCTAGGAACACATTAAAATTCAGGGGAACAGTAGCACGGGCCATTGATCTACAACATAGATATGCAAATACTATCAGGACTAAGTTCTTGATAATTAAGTTCAATTAATCAAATTACTTAAGAACTCCCACTAAGATAGACATCCCTCAAGTCATCTAAATGATACGTGATCTAAATCAATTAAACCATGTCCAATCATCACGTGAGATGGAGTAGTCATCAATGGTGAACATCTCTATGTTGATCATATCTATTATATGATTCACGTTCGACCTTTCAGTTTCAAGTGTTACGAGGCCATGTCTGTACATGCTAGGCTCATCAAGTTTAACCCGAGTATTCTGCATGTGCAAAAATGTCTTGTACCTGTTGTATGTGAACGTAGAGCCTATCACACCCGATCATCACGTAGTGTCTCAGCACGACGAACTGTCGCAATGGTGCATACTCAGGGAGAACACTTATACCTTTAATTTAGTTAAGGGATCATCTTATAATGATACCGTCGTACTAAGCAAAATAAGATGCATAAAGATAAACATCACATGCAATCAAAATATGTGACATGATATGGCCATCATCATCTTGTGCTTTTGATCTCCATCTCCAAAGCATTGTCATGATCCCCATCGTTGCGTCGTGGTCATCTCGCCAACTACTGCTTCTACAACTATCGCCACCGCTTAGTGATAAAGTAAAGCAATTACATGGTGTTTGCATTTCATACAATAAAGAGACAACCATAAGGCTCCTGTCGGTTGCTGATATCTTTTACAAAACATGATCATCTCACAATAGCGTATACCACATCATGTCTTGACCATATCACATCACAACATGCCCTACAAAAACAAGTTAGACGTCCTCTACTTTGTTGTTGCAAGTTTTATGTGGCTGCTACGGGCTTCTAGCAAGGACCGTTCTTACCTACGGCACAAAAACCACAACGGTAATTTATCAAGTTTGTTGTTTAAACCTTCAACAAGGATCGCGCTGTAGTCAAGTTCGATTCAACTAAAGTAGGAGAAACAGACACCCGCTGGCCACCTTTATGCAAAACTAATTGCATATGTGTCGGTGGAACCGGTCTCGTGAACGTGGTCATATAAGGTTGGTCCGGGCCGCTTCATCCAACAATACCGCCGAATCAAAATAAGACATTGGTGGTAAGCAGTATGACGATCACCGGCCACAACTCTTTGTGTTCTACTCGTGCATATCATCTACGCATAAACCTGGCTCTTATACCACTGTTGGGACCATAGCATGCAATTTCAAAATAATTTCTACGCTCACGCAAGATCTATCTAGGAGATGCATAGCAATGAGAGGGGGGAGTGTGTCTACGTACCCTCGTAGACCATAAGCGGAAGCGTTTGACAACGCGGTTGATGTAGTCAAACTTCTTCTAGCTCCAACCGATCAAGTACCGAACGTAAGGCACCTCCGAGTTCTGCACACATTCGGCTTGATGACGTCCCTCGCCCTCTTGATCCATCAAGATGTCGAGGAAGTAGATGAGTTCCGTTAGCACGACGGCGTGGTGTCGGTGATGGTGAAGTGATCCGCGCAGGGCTTTGCCTAAGCACCGCGAGAATATGACCGGGGGTGTAAACTATGGAGGGGGGTGCCATACACGGCTCACAATTGATGTTGTGTGTTCTAGGCGCCCCCCTCCCCACATATATATAGGTGGAAGGAGAGGAGAGGCAGCCAGGGGGCGCCCCAAGTAGGATCCAAATCCTACTTGGGGTTTCCCCAAGTGGCACCACCTGCCTTATTTTACCGGAGAAGAAAGGGATGGGGGAAGAGAGAAAGGAAGGGAGGGTTGAACCCCCTTTATTCCTTCTCCAATTTGGCCACATGCCTAAGGGGGGGCGCTACCACTTTTGGGCTGGTGTGCTCCCCTCTTATGGCCCATATGGCCCATATTTTCTCCCCGGGGGTTCCGGTAACCCCTTCGGTACTTTGATATGTACCCGGTACCCTCCGGAACACTTCCGGTGTCCGAATACTATCATCCTATATATCAATATTTACCTCTCAACCATTTCTAGACTCCTCGTCATGTCCTTGATCTCATTCGGGACTCCGAACAACATTCGGTCACCAAATCGTATAACTCATATAACACAATATCGTCATCGAACGTTAAGCGTGCGGACCCTACGGGTTTGAGAACTATGTAGACATGACCGAGACACCTCTCTGGTAAATAAACAATAGCGGAACCTGGATGCTCATATTGGCTCCCACATATTCTATGAAGATCTTTATCAGTCGAACTGTTATGACAACATACGTTATTCCCTTTGTCATCGGTATGTTACTTGCCCGACATTCGATCGTCGGTATCTTCATACCTAGTTCAATATCGTTACCGACAAGTCTCTTTACTCGTTCCGTAATACGTCATCCTATAACAAACTCATTAGTCACTTTGCTTGCAAGGTTTCTTATGATGTGTATTACCGAGAGGGCCCAGAGATACCTCTCCGATACTCGGAGTGACAAATCCTAATCTCGATCTATGCCAACCCAACAAACACCTTCGAAGATACTTGTAGAGCATCTTTATAATCATCCAGTTACATTGTGACGTTCGATAGCACAGAAGGCATTCCTCCGGTATCCAGGAGTTGCATAATCTCATAGTCGAAGGAATATATATTTGACATGAAGAAAGCAATAGCAATAAAACTGAACGATCATAATGCTAAGTTAACAAATGGGTCTTGTCCATCACATAATTCTCCTAATGATGTGATCTCGTTTATCAAATGACAACACATGTCTATGGTTAGGAAACTTAACCATATTTGATTAACGAGCTAGTCTAGTAGAGGCTTACTAGGGACACCGTGTTTTGTCTATGTATCCACACATGTATCAAGTTTCCGATTAATACAATGCTAGCATGAATAATAAACATTTATCATGAAATAAGGAAATATAAAATAACAACTTTATTCTTACCTCTAGGGCATATTTCCTTCAATACCCTCTAATACAAACCATAGATTCATCAAAATAAGCACACAACGCAAAGAAAATAGAATATGTCAAAAACAGAATAGTTTGTAGTAATCAGGGAACTTTGTATACTTCTGTAACTCCCAAAATTCTGAACAATTAGGACAACATGGGTAATTTGTATATCAATCTTGTGTACAAAAATTAGAGTAAAAGCACATCTTTGTGATTTATGAAAATTATTTTTCTGAGTGCAAAAGTTTCTGTTTTTCAACAAGATCAAATCAACTATCACCCAACATGATCTCAAAGGCTTTGCTTGGTAGAGACACTAATTAAAACACAAAAAACACAATCATAATAGTAGCATAATTGTGCAAACACTCAAGAGCAGAAACAAAAGGACAAAAAAATTATTCATTGGGTTGCCTCCCAACAAGCGCTATCGTTTTATGCCCCTAGCTAGGCATAATGCGAAGGATCTAAGTGTTGTCATCTTTAGTCTCCAACTCTTCAATCAAACACTTGGAATTCTTCAAAGATTTAGCATACAAATTTTCAATAACAATACTTCTAGGAAAGAGATTGAAAAATTCATTCTTGCAAGTAGGATCTCTTATAACTTCAACAAAATCAGGGTGAATACTAATCATCTTAAGATCTTCTTTGTCACTATTAGAAATTGCACCCTTGTTTTTAGTGGCTTGAGTAATCTTGCCTATTTTTACCTGAGTTTTTTCAATAGTTTTAGCGGAGGAAAAAGTCGTGCTTAGATTACTAAAAAATTCCTCCAACTTATCAATTCTAGCGGGACTCTCCTCTATTCTTTCGTTGAATGCGGGTTCTTTTTCTTTATTACTTTAAGAGCATCTCCCGCTTTTGACCCGATTCTATTAGCAAGATTGTGCATCCTTTTATCTAATTTTTCAATATTTTCTTCTATGAGCATTTTCTTTTCAATAGCATCTAGCCTCTCCATAACATGTTCGAGAGCTAAAGTTGTTTCGTTTACCAAAAGAGGTGGTGATCCCACTAAATTCCCCATAGCAATAAAAGCGTCTAAAGAAGGACACATCAAGAAATTCCCACCGATAGTCGTATCAAGGACGAATCTATACCAAGTGGTGATGCCCACATAGAAACAGCAAAGAAGAATAACGGTAGATTGCTTGCGAATAGATCTATTATGAGCATTGCAAATCCTATACAAAGAATCTTTTAAATTCTCCACTCCCCTTTGTTTAAAGTTAAGAACCTCGTTCTCGGGAGTGCAAGCAATAGAAGAAGAACTATCCATAACGACAAAAAGTGGTAAACAAAATTGCACACAAAAACAGATCTGACGAGAAAACGGCGAACGAAAAAGAGGGCGAATAAAATGGCAAATTTTTGTGAAGTGTGGGAGAGGAAAACGAGAGGCAACTAGAAAATAATGTAAGTTGCAAGGAGATGAGATTTGTGAATAGGAACCTGGTAGATGTTGATGATGTCTCCCCGGCAACAGCGCCAGAAATTCCTTTTGATGTCTGCTTGAACTACGTCGGTATTTCCCCAAAGAGGAAGGGATGATGCAATACAGCAACGGTAGGTATTTCCCTCAGTGATAAGACCAAGGTTATCGAAACAGTAGAAGAACCACGCAACACCACGTAAACAACTCCTGCACACAAAGAACAAATACTTGCAACCCGACGTATTAAAGGGGTTGTCAATCCCTTTCGGGTAACGGCCCCAGAAATTGGCACGTGGACAGGAGAAAGTTGTAATAGATTGGATAAATAGATCACGAGTAAAATAAAGTGCAGCAAAGTATTTTTGGGTTTTTAGAAATATAGATCTAAAAATAAAATTTGCAAATAAATAAAAAGGCAAATAGCAAAATAGATCACAAAGTATATGATGAGAAAATAGACCCGGAGGCCATAGATTTCAGTAGTGGCTTCTCTCGAGAAAAATAGCATACGGTGGATAAACAAATTACTGTTGGGCAATTGATAGAACTTCAAATAATCATGACGATATCCAGACAATGATCATTATATAGGCATCACGTCCAAGATTAGTAGATCGACTCCTGCCTACATCTACTACTATTACTCCACATATCGATCGCTATCCAGCATGCATCTAGTGTATTAAGTTCACGGAAAATGGAGTAATGTAATAAGAACAATGACATGATGTAGACAACATCTATTCATGTAGGAATTAGACCCCATCTTGTTATCCTTAGTGGCAATGATACATATGTGTTGGTTCCCCTTCTATCGCTGGGATCAAGCACCGTAAGATCGAACCCATCACAAAGCACCTCTTCCCATGGCAAGAAAAATCGATCTAGTTGGCCTAACTAAACCAAAGATTTGAAGAAGAAATATGAGGCTATAAGTAATCATGCATATAAGAGATCAAAAGACTCAAATAATTTTCATGGATAAAAACATAGATCTGATCATAACTCAAAGTTCATCAGATCCCAACAAACACACCGCAAAAAAAGTTACATCAAATAGATCTCTAAGAGACCATTGTATTGTGAATCAAATGAGAGAGAGGAAGCCATCTAGCTACTAACTACGGACCGTAGGTCTATAATGAACTACTCACGCATCATCGGAGAGGCACCAATGAGGATGATGAACCCCTCTGTGATGATTTCTAGATTAGATATGTGGTTTCTGGAACTTGAGGCAGCTGGAATTGATTTTCGTTGACTCCCCTAGGGTTTCTGGAATATTGGGGTATTTATAGAGCAAAGAGGCGGTGCGAGAGGTGTCCGAGGTGGGCACAATCCATCTAGGCGCGCCTGCGCCCCCAGGCGCACCCTGGTCGGTTGTGCTCCCCTCGGAGCCCCTTAGGTACTTCTTTGTCCATCATGTGTCTTCTGGTCCAGAAAAATCACCAAAAGGTTTCGCTGCATTTGGACTCCGTTTGGTATTGATTTCCTGTGAAGTAAAAAACAAGCAAAAAACGGCAACTGGCCCTAGGCACTATGTCAATTGGTTAGTCCCAAAAAATGATATAAAGTTGCTATAAAGTGATTGTAAAACATCCCAGAGTGATAATATAACAGCATGGAACAATTAAAAATTATAGATACATTGGAGACATATCAGCATCCCTAAGCTTAATTTCTGCTCGTCCTTGAGTAGGTAAATGATAAAAACAGATTTTTTGATGTGGAATGCTTCCTAACATGTTCATCAAATAATATTTCCTTTGTAGCATGGACATTTGGACTTTTATATGATTCAAAGCAATGGTCTAGTTTTGACATGAATATTTCAATACTCAAGCATATCAACAAGCAACCATGTCTTTCAAAATACCAACACTAAAGCAAGTAATCCCAAGCCAATTATGCTCAACCATTGATCCATTCATGAAGCACACTCGCATATTAGCTACACCTTAGTTGGTGCTTTATAAGAGAAGATGGAGACTCAAAAAATAAAAATTACATAAGGTAAAAGAAAGGCCCTTCGCAGAGGGAAGTAGGGATTTGTAGAGGTGCCAGAGCTCAAAGCGTAAAAATAGAGATAAAAAAATTGGGGGCGCCGCACACGGCTAAGAATTGATGTCGTGTGTTCTACGCAGCCCCCCTCCCCACATATATATAGGTGGGGGAGGAGAGGCAGCCAGGAGGAGCCCCACATAGCATCCGAATTTGAGTTGGGGTTTCCCCAAGTGGCGCCCCTTGCCTTATTTTACCGGAGAAGAAAGGGAAGGGAGAAGAGAGAAAGGAAGGTGGGTCCAACCCCCTTTATTCCTTCTCCAATTCGGCCGCATGCCTGAGGGGGGGGCGCTGTCACACCCTGATTTTCATGGCACAACACTTCAGATGATAAATCATGATAAAAAGTGGTTTGACAAAAAAAATTGAGTGTTTTGGACTTTCCCTTGATTGGATTTTGTCTGTTGTTTGGAAGTGCTCTAAAAATCAAATAAATCCTCCAACTCTCATACTTCCCCTCCTTGATCCAAAAACCTTGCCCAAGGATCATGCCATGTGTTTAGGTCAGGATAATATTTTCTTTCAAAAATAATTTGGCCAAAAAGTATTTTCTAAATTAGGTTTTCTAAAAACCCCTGAATTAGGCTTGGACTACAAGTGCTTAATCTAGGGCATGAAAATCTTTCCAGAAGTATATTTGAATCCTATTAGATATAGGACTCCCATAAACCACAAAAATATAATTTTAAAAGTTATTTTCTTATTTTATTTAAAGGCTTTTTCTTTAGGCCAGAAATGGTCTTTAATAGGTTAAAATTATTTTAATTCTTCAAAAATATTTGTGAAAATTTAGGGAAACTCAGTGGACATATATTGTCCATATATAAGAGTTTCAACACATGGTCATGTTCAAAATATTGGTCAAATCCATCAAAAACCCTTTCTGGATATTTCAAGCTTTTGAAATATTTACAAGGGAAATATTGTCTAAAAATCCCAAGAAAATTCTAGCATGTCACAAATTCCCTATTTGGTGATATTGACAAGTCTCATGTCATGGAGAATAGTATAACCCCGTGAAACCCTCTCAAAACCATTCATGTCCTTTTCCAAGTTTGAATAACTTTGCATTACCAAGTGTCTCCTTTTGATCTGAGTTTTTGTGGACCTATTCAAATCCGAAAATGATGAGACTACACCAAGTGGTGCATCAAGGAGAAAAGATTTGCATGACTAAATCTTGGAAAATCCATTTCTGTTCATTTCTAGGGTTTGCCAAAGTTACATCGGAAACTTTCTCCAAATGGACTCAAACTTGGTGATCCACCTCAAATCTATATTCCATTTGATCCTGTTAATTCTCATATCAAGTGGAATTAATTTGCTTGGTTAAACTTGCATCAAACACCTTCTGGCAGAATTCCAAAATTCATGTTTTAGCCATTTCCACTTATCTTCATGAGCTGAAACTTTTCCCACAACCTCTCCTAGTCCCCCTCTACCTCGGGTGTGCTTCCCTTCCCGAGAGGCACTGATGAAGGGCGCAAGGGATCCACTTTTCTTCTCTGGACAGCCATGGCACCTCTCTCTCTCTCACCTCTATTCTCTCACCAGAGCCTCTCCAGAGCATACAAGGCTCTCTCCCCTTTCTTTACTACCCCCTAGCACTACTGGACACAAGTGGTTGCGCCCACTTCCCCTTTCTTTATGCCATGGCATTCCAAAGGCGTGCTCTACAATGTTCCCACGCACTGTAGCTGCTCCGTGCCCGAGCCACCCGACCACCTCGGGCCTCCCCAGCATGCCCGACGAGGTGCCTCGGCGTCCGCGACATGCCACGGCCTGGTCCCCCTCCTCCTTCTCCCTCCTGCTGCCCCCTCGCACGCGCGCCAGAGCCGCCCGAGAGCCCCCAATGGGCGAGCCCACACGCGCGGCGCTCAGCCACTCCCCCGCTCTCTCTCTCCTTCTCACTCGACTTGAACCACGCCCACGAGCACCGCAAACAGCCCCGAGCCTCCTCTCGTGGCCACTACAGCCATTTCCACGGGTCCCTGTAGGGCACGTCCACGGTGAGCCACGGCCTCGCTATATAAGGCCGGCCGAGGCCTCTCTCTGGAGCCCCTTCGCCCTCTCTCCCTCGCATGTGTCGCCCAGACTCAGCCATCCCTCTCCCCGTGTCCTCCATCCACCACAATGTCCGGAGCATCGCCGTCGGGCTCCGCCTAAATTCGAGCTAACCCAAGCTCTTGTTCACCACCTAGCCACTCCAACGCCCTCATACCTCCACCGCAAGGCCCTCCATCGCCTCCGTTCGCCCCCGGGGAGGCCAGACGCTCACGGCCAAAGATGGCCGACAGCCTCCTCCGCCACCATCCTAGTCGTCGCCACTACGGCCATCCTCGGTGTGCGTGAAGCACCTAGACGAATGCATCGCAGCCTCCTGAGCACACTGGTGGGTACAGCGTCGCCGGAGATGCTCTGTAGCCCCGGCAATCACCGGCGGGAGCCGCTCCTCCCCGCATGCATCTAGTGTATTAAGTTCATGGAAAAACACAGTAATGCAATAAGAACAATGATATGATGTAGACAAGATCTATTCATGTAGGAATTAGACCCCATCTTGTTATACTTAATGGCAACGATACATACGTGTCGGTTCCCCTTCTGTCACTAGGATCAAGCACCGTAAGATCGAACCTATCACAAAGCATCTCTTCCCATGGCAAAATAAATCAATCTAGTTGGCCTAACTAAACCAAAGATTCGAAGAAGAAATATGAGGCTATAAGTAATCATGCATATAAGAGATCAAAAGACTCAAATAACTTTCATGGATAAAAACATAGATCTGATCATAAACTCAAAGTTCATCGGATCGGAACAAACACACTGCAAAAAGAGTTACATCAAATAGATCTCCAAGAGACCATTGTATTGATAATCAAATGAGAGAGAGGAAGCCATCTAGCTACTAACTACCGACCCGTAGGTCTACAATGAACTACTCACGCATCATCGGAGAGGCACCAATGAGGATGATGAACCCCTCCGTGATGGTGTCTAGATTGGATCTGTGGTTTCTGGAACTTGCGGCGGCTGGAATTGATTTTCGTCGACTCCCCTAGGGTTTCTGGAATATTGGGGTATTTATAGAGCAAAGAGGTGGTGCGGGAGGCGGCCGAGGTGGGCACAACCCACCTGAGTGCGTCTGGGCCCCCAGGCGCACCCTGGTGGGTTGTGCTCCCCTCGGAGACCCCCTCGGGTACTTTCTTGGTCCATCGTGTGTCTTCTGGTCCAAAAAAAAACACTAAAAAGTTTTGCTGCGTTTGGACTCCGTTTGGTATTGATTTCCTGCGAAGTAAAAAACAAGCAAAAAACAGCAACTTGCCCTGGGAACTATGTCAATAGGTTAGTCCCAAAAAATGATATAAAGTTGCTATAAAATTATTGTAAAACATCCAAGAGTGATAATATAACAGCATGGAACAATCAAAAATTATAGATACGTTGGAGACGTATCATGCACCATCATTCCTCCCCACGACAAGTTACAACAACGAGGATTAAGGGTTACCCCATGACGTGTTGAATGGTCGGTTCTTTGTTATTCCCCTATAAGTGCTCCGGGAAGGAAGGGAGGATATTACTTTCACCTCTTTTATCTCCCCATCCCACCATTGCAACAATAGTAATGTTCTTCATGGACATAAAGGCAAGATGTTGAGTGGTCGACCTTACACAACACTAATGAAGAACATGAACGTAAACATGCAAAGGAGGATTATATGCCCTTTTGGCATTCAGCACCTAAACATACTAGGGTTCCTCCATATCCCTAATAACCAGGGGTTTTACTAGTACACGGAGACAACAAACATCAAAAGGATCATCATGGTAATCATGGATGAATGATCAAAGTAATACACATAGGAATCCACCTAGGGTTTGGTATTACAAAGACATGAATAGGGAGATGGAGATGACGGTGATGAAAATGGTTGATACCGGAGTCTCCTTGATCTGGTTGATGGCGTAGCGGAGCCCTTGTATCAATCCCCGCTATGGATCCCTCCCGGAGGCTGGGGTTCTTGGTTCCGGGGAAGTTTCTAATCTCTCGGTTGCTCTCATTTGCGATCTGAAGCCACCGGGGTAAAATATTCAACTAGGCGGAGGGTCGCCAGCTGGTACGAGCGGGCACGCTCATACCAGGCACTAACTTTCTCCTGGAAGCATTGTTGCAGCTGGAATTTGCTTCGTTTGATCGCCGCTTCTTATGGTAGGTTCCCGTCACACCAATCAACGTGATTTTGACCTGTATACTTGTGTTTTCTCCTTTATGCTACAGATCTCCTCCTCGGTTAAGAGCCTAGTGAAATCAAACAAAAGGGTGTGCGAACTCGGTAAAGTCCTAACAATCCTCCAACTATTGCACAATTTAAAAGTAAAATGTGATGCAATTTTGGACTCATCGGTAGCCATGTCCACGGTTTGGATGGAGTCTGCATAATTCACACTATCCGGTCATTGTCAACTTGGATGAACAAATCAAATTTAACAAAACCAAGGTAAAATGGATATATTCCAGGAATGCTGAAAACCGTACACGATGCACCATGATGACAGACAGAATATCATTTATATGCACCAATACACAAAGTTAGATAAGATGGAGAAATGTTGGCATGCGAGGCCACAATGAGACTGGTTATGATCTCAGGCAGATGTAAGAAAACCTTGGAAGATATCGTTCCTTTATGTTGTATTGCTTTACTTATGCTTTTTTTAACATGGTACAATCAAAGTCGCTCACATACACGAACATACACTCATCCCTATGAACGTAGGCACGCACACCCTAACTTTGTGAGCATCTTCGAGAGATTGAGCACACACATCATCTTGAGATTGACGAAGTCGTCGTAGACGCCTTCGTAGTTGACTGGAACATCTTCTTCCACTGAATGCACATCATCGGAAGGCCTGAAATAAATTTTAAGAAATACAATCAATGTCAAGTCAACCACTGTCATTGTAACCATCCAACCACATGTTGATCCATAGTCAAGGTAATGTTTGATAAGTTAGAACTGCTATGCTTTCAAGCCACTTATTACCCGGTGATATACGTTATTTCGGGTTAACTTGCAAGTACTCACTTGCTCGTTGGTGTAACTAGACTCAAAGTGAGGATTCACTTTTCTTCTACAAAAATATTAAAGCATGGATTTTACCACAAATCGATCGTTGGAATGTTTTTTAGCATCATTTTTATGGCAAATTATGTTGTAGCAAGTATGGCAATTTCTTTAGCAAACATGACAAATCTTGGACATGTCCAATCTTAATTTGTTGTGCTTGCTAAAGGAAATTGTGATACTCATGACAAAATTTGTTTTGCCATGCTTAAAAATGTGACAGTCAGATTTTGATCGTTCCGCATTAAATAATGTACTCCCTCCATTCCTAAATGTAAGTCTTTATAGAGATTTCATTACGTGGATTACATACGAAGCAAAATGAATGAATCCACATTTAAAATGCATCTATATACATCCGTATGTAGTTTATAGTGAAATCTCTACAAAGACTTATATTTAGGAACGGAGGGAGTAGTAAGGAATGGAAATGGCTTTTTTTTAGTCAAAGTTAAGTGATCTTGTGGTTTAATATGGCTGCGGAGCCGATGCCATTGCAAAAATAACATCCGCCTCTAACAAGAACCAGTCAACTCGTCTTCAAGCAAAGTAACAATTCAGTATTCATTCAGTATCTCTGTATTCTTATTTCCGGCCTCAAGCTAGGCGACACGAAATACATAAAGAATACGGGTGCTCACTTGGTGCTATTCACACTTATTAAAGTTGATTAAATATTCGGGTAGCCATCTATCTACGTTTGGCGCACAACAGCAGTAACCATGAAGTGGCTGGCTTAACTGCTCGCAGTTATAGGTTCGGTGGCCTTCCTCAGCCATTCCTTCTCCTGAACATTTAGGTAAGACTCCAAGATTTTCTGGCACTCGGAGTGGTACAAGTTTACCCATTCGATCTCCGCAGGGGTCAACAAGGCAGTGTTTATAAGTTTAGTCTGGTATGGAGCCTGCACAACGTAAGAAATTCATCAGCATACGAAGGAGTGGTACATGACAAGAAACACATGCTCAAGTGAACAGATGAAAAGAACAGTAGGTTATGGAAATGCCGGTGAGCCTGCAAAGTTTTCTTATATTAAATGTGAATCAATGATAAATATTGAAGGCTTCCCCTGAAAGGCCTCCATGCAGGATTTAAAGAGATGCTACTTCCCTTATTTTGGAGGCACGATTGGGATTCCTTGCCAGGACAGATTATACACATTACTTAAACATAGCAATCGTCATACATCAGATCCTAGTATAGTACTCACTCCCTATCAAAATATAAGACGTTTCTGTAGGTTAGTTTAGCCTACAAAAACGTCTTATAATTTGGCACAGAGGTGGCAGTATGGACTGAGGATACTTAAAACAACTTATAAGACAAGAAATATATTGACTTGGATAAGGAAAACAGCAGCAAAAGCTAAGAGAATGTATTATTTATTGAATAGAATTCCAGGGCTCATAACATTGTGAAATCGAAGACCCTCCTCAGAGAGCTGAACCTAGAAAAGCAGCTATTTTCCATGAATGTCTTAACTTCATCAGCTACTAAATTGGAAGCGCTAGTTCAAAGTGAAAACAAAGAACATCAATAACAGCTATTGCGGTGGACAATGAACAAACAATACTTACCCATGTTATATGTTCAAATGACAAATAACCCTTCTCCCCAAAATTAAATTTAGTATCAGCCTCTTTGACTATAAGAACATTCTCCAACCTTATACCAAAGTTTCCATCTTCGTAGTAACCAGGCTCTGCAACAAGAGATTATGCAACTTACATTCCCTGGGATATGAGACAACAGGATTGACACTGGAGTATAAGTAATTCCATTTTGAACTGTTAACAGCAGTGTGAGCTCGGATATTCACTGACCATCTGTTACAGTCATTGATGCTTGCAGTGGTACATTGCGAGCAGAAGGTCTGAAGCTAATTAGATGAGGGCCTGGTTACAAAGAAAAAGATGGTCACATCATTCCATGATGGCTATTCATTCAGATGAACTAAGAGAAAATAAAGAGGATGAGTCACCCATCTGACCTTCATGGACATTCAAATAAGATCCGATTCCATGGCCTGTGCCATGCCGATAGTCAAGACCACTTTTCCACAGTGGGGTTCTTGCCAGTATGTCAAGAGCATGACCTACAAGCAATGCTGAATAGTTACACAGAACATTCCGTTATCGGTAAAAATAAAAGATAATGCCATCTCCTTGTATGTAAATGCAAATGCAGGTACACGTATAAATAGTTAGCTTCGCTAAGAAAATACAAGGATTAGTCTCAACTGTCCAATTCGCCAAGAGAAACTCTGCGCGAGTGGGTGCGCAGCCACACTATCCACGTCGTACCCTTTTTTTCGACCATGATTCCCTGACCTTGGCCACAAATCGATGGCGGATCGATCATCCCACGGCAGCCCTCCAAAGTCACAATATAACCCTGAAAAACTCGGTTTCAGCTCAGCACCCCCCCTTCCAGGCCCCCGAGCCTGTTCTCCTCCCACTCCCGTCTCACAACCGCCGTCTCTCCCTCTCTCTTGTCTCCCTCCGCATCTCTCTCCCTTCCCCAGATTCAGCCACCGCTGTCAGCCTCGCTCCCTCGTCTCTTCCCCCCTCTTGCGCACGCCCCTTTTTTTCAAAATAGAAACAGAAAAGAAATTTAGGAATAGTGCGGGTGCGACGGAACGAATCAAGTGAAACAAGTCCCCCCAAGCGAGGGAGGTGCGCCGCCGCTACTATCTCGTGCTCGTCAATGGCCTCTTTGAGCGAGGTGCGTTGCCACAGTCTTGTGCTCCTGCGCTGTTGCAACCCACCTCATCCTCTTCATATAGCTGTGTTCGTTTCCTCAGGCGCCGTCAGATCCAGGCTGCAGAGAACAACATCGGCGACCACAACGGCTTGACTGAGCTGTACGCGACGGCTGCTTGTCTGTGGAGGCAAGGCGAGCAAGCTACCTCAGTCCTCCGGCCACACGAAAACCGTCGGGGCCGCTCACAACAACCGAGCGCGGATGATGGCCAGCTCGACACCGAAGTCAGTGTGCAAGTGAGATGGCAGCGGCGACTGCGCCTGCGGGGGCTGGAGCCGGGGGCAGCTCGAGCGCGCGGCAACCGTGACGGTGGTGGCCACTGGAGCTCGAGTGCTCACCGAGTGTGGCAATGGCGGCCTATGGAGCTCGCTGTTGCCTATGCGCAGCCAGCTCAAGCATGCTGTGAGCGTCTTGGTCCACCGAAGCGATGAAGAACGGACGCTAGGCCTCCGGGCCGCTGTCGGAGAGTGCAATGTTGGGCTGCAGGGAATGGCATGCTGATGCTCACCGGGTTGGGCACCGCACCAGGTCTCCAGGCACCGGCGAGCCGGATTGACGCAGCGTGCTGCTACTCTATTGGCGTGGCAAGCTGGGTCCGGATCAAGTCAGCCGGCACGGGCGGGCGGTCGACAGCACAACACGCTGCTGCTGCTGCTGCTGCTGCTGCTCCAACGGCAAGGCCAAGGCCAGCATGCACAGTGCACCAACCACGTGGTGCAGCTGTTGGACGGGCACACACATATGACGTCCAACACAGCGCGCTCGTGCTCATCATTGATGTTGAAGATGAATCCGTCAGCCAGCGCAACTAAGTTCGCAAAATTAGGATGTGAATGAGCGTGCTCTCTTCTTGCTCACTTGGTGCATTCAGCTGTCAGCATTTATGTCCCCTATTCCATATAATATGCCATGGTGGGGTGCGCCAAGGCGCATATCAGCCACTAGCTGTTCATAAATAACTACACAACTTCAGTGGCCAATGGGGTTCTCATTTTGACATCCATGATGACATCTTTATTTATGCTAATGTTCCTAAAAAATGTACAAATGGTCAACCATTATTTGTTGCTCGTTTTCAATAACAATATTAACTCTCCAGATGAGGTTCACAGAAGTCACAGCATGTGCAACAAAACAAGTTAAGTATCAAAGATATCTGCATAAATCAAAGACAAGGTGCATAAATAACTGGGAGGCCTCTCAGACACCTCAGCCAAACATCCTAGAAGGTGCATCGGGCACAGGAAGCTTGTTCCAAATTAGATCACAGCCTATACCAAACAGTACTGTTCTGGAACAAAATTGGCTTTGGAGATGATTAGTTTCGATCTTTTCTGCCTCGTTGCAAGTGATTTTGTCATTACGGATGTACCTCTATCTAAACAAGTATCATTACGGATGTACATTTTGTTTACAAACTTGGGCCAATTTACTTTCTGTACTCGCTTGCTTCCGCGTGATCGACAACTTCGTCTACACCTCCCGCTTTGTAACCCTTGGACTGGACTCGCCGTTAAAAGTTGCAGAACACGTTATCAACACGCCCGCTCCCCCAACTCTACCCTGAGCCTCCATCGAGTGGGCTCTCGTTGATCGTCACAGAGGTATTGACCCAAAATACTGTTTCAAAAATGGAATCCTCGTCTAATTTTGATTATGTTTTTTGCAATTCCCATAGTTTACGGAATATTTTGCACCTAGCGAGACCGAGCAAACTTGATGTCGCTCACCAGTGTTGATTCTTTATTCGCATAAATGAGTTTGTTGACTACACCAGAGGCAGATGGTGCCAGGGCAGACAAACAAGACAAGTCTTCCTGAAGCTCATCGTGTCACTGAACACGACGCACACCGAGCTGCCGGTCACCCCAATGGTGACCGCTGCCATGTCGCTGCCAACTACTACGGCCGGGTTGCACCACTTCCATCATGCCTTGGCCTCGATGGCCGCCACAAAATCCTGTTGCCGACTGCTTGAGGAGCGTTGACATGCCATGCGCGAGCTCCCTACATGCCCTACCACGCCAGATGTGCACTAGCTGCCCAAGCCGTCGGGTCGGCCATTCTGGACACCATGCGCCGGCATGCCCGTGCAGCTATTCGTGCCCATCGCATTCGTGCCATTGTCGCACTCGGGCAATGCTCACGCACCGCCCATAGGCCACCGCCCGTGCACATGCCGCAAACTTTGCTCGAGCCGAGCTCGCCGTTAGGCCCCTGCTGGCCTCGACAACACCTCAAGCCGCCGAACACTGGCCACGCACCGCCGTCTGGTGCACGCTGAACCACGTGCAACCGCTGAGCTATACCTCGCTCGCAAGGCCAAGCCCCGCCATCGCGAGCTCTTAGCGTGCCCGGTCTATAGTCGTCACTAGCACGCTGGCTGGCTCCACCACTGCGGCGCCAACTCCGCTCCAAGCCGTTGAGTGCCAGTCATGCACTGCCTTGCGGGTTAGTTCACACGCCACGGGCATCACCACATCGTTTGCTTCCGGCTCCCGAGCACCCCACCCCGTCCTGCACCGTGGGCTGCTGCTTTCAGCCCCAACCATAGTCTCCACCACTGCCAAGTAGTGGAAACCCAAGTCGCCGCACCCTGGTAACGAATTGCCATGGTTTTGGGCCGCTAAGGGTTGTGTGGCATATAGCCTGATTCAAAATAAATAGATTGGTTGCATTCGGTGCATATTGGCTCACTGTCTTTCAATTCGACACGGATATTTGTAGTTTAGCCCCTATAGTTTCTATGTAGTTATGCGATTAACATTCCTGGTTAATTATTTTACGCGTAAGCCCCCCAAACTATCTATTTTTCTAAAATGCACATTTTTAGGCTTAAGCCTCTCGGGTGCGGTTTTTGCACTAATTTCAGGTTTTGACGCGCTTAACATGCTACCTTAATGTACACGATTTTATTTATGCTTTTAGTGTCTTCGATTAATTGTCCATTATTTCTAATCGCCAAGTATGTTGTCTCAACATAGCCGGTCCCAAGCCCGGGTAAAGGAGGAGGGTTGTGATGGGCTTGGTGAGCCAACGTAAAAACTCAGCCACTCTTATATGGAGATGAAACCCAAAAGATTTTCATTGGGGCGTAACCCTCTCAGCGACTCGCCACATCGGAACCTGGGTGTGGTGGAAAATGGGCAAGGGCCAGGCCGTCACCCCCCTGATGGCGCGCCGTATCTTGATCCGGATACGGTGGCAAGTGAGCGAGGATCGGGTCGTCGCATCCTTAGTGGCGCGCTACATCGACGCCCGGATGTAGTGGAAAATGAGCAAGGGTCTTCGCGTTTGACTCGACGAGTGCGAAGGGTAAGGAAGCTAGCCGAGCCTAGGAGGATCGCTTAGGTAGCTGGAACGTAGGATCTCTGACAGGGAAGCTTCGGGAGCTAGTTGATGCAACGGTGAGGAGAGGTGTTGATATCCTTTGCGTCCAAGAAACCAAATGGAGGGACACAAGGCGAAGGAGGTGGAGGATACCGGCTTCAATCTGTGGTACACGGGGACGGCTGCAAACAGAAATGGCGTAGGCATCTTGATCAACAAGAGCCTCAAGTATGGAGTGGTAGACGTCAAGAGACGTGGGGACCGGATTATCCTGGTCAAGCTGGTAGTTGGGGACTTAGTTCTCAATGTTATCAGCGTGTATGCCCCGCAAGTAGGCCACAATGAGAACACCAAGAGGGAGTTCTAGGAAGGCCTGGAAGACATGTTAGGAGTGTACCGATTGGCGAGAAGCTCTTCATAGGAGGAGATCTCAATGGCCACGTAGGTACATCTAACACAGGTTTTGAAGGGGCGCATGGGGGCTTTGGCTATGGCATCAGGAATCAAGAAGGAGAAGATGTCTTAAGCTTTGCTCTAGCCTACGACATGATTGTAGCGAACACCCTCTTTAGAAAGAGAGAACGCATCTAGTGACTTTTAGTAGTGGCCAACACTCTAGCCAGATTGATTTCATCCTCTCAAGAAGAGAAGATAGGCGTGCGTGCCTAGACTGTAAGGTGATACCTGGAGAGAGTGTTGTACCTCAGCATAAGCTGGTGGTTGCTGACTTCCGCTTTCGGATTCATGTCCAACGGGATAAGCGTAACAAAGTCGTTAGAACGAAGTGGTGGAAGCTCAAGGGGAGGTAGCTCAGGCGTTCAAGGAGAGGGTCATTAAGGAGGGCCCATGGGAGGAAGGAGGGGATGCAGACAATGTGTGGATGAAAATGGCGACTTGCATTCGTAAGGTGGCCTCGGAGGAGTTTGGAGTGTCCAGGGGAAGGAGAAGCGAAGATAAGGATACCTGGTGGTGGAATGATGATGTCCAAAAGGCGATTAAAGAGAAGAAAGATTGCTTTAGACGCCTATAACTGGATAGGAGTGCAGACAACATAGAGAAGTACAAGATGGCGAAGAAGGCCGCAAAGCGAGCTATCAGTGAAGCAAGGGGTCGGGCATACGAGGACCTCTACCAACGGTTAGGCACGAAGGAAGGCAAAAGGGACATCTATAAGATGGCCAAGATCCGAAAGAGGAAGACGAGGGATATTGGTCAAGTCAAATGCATCAAGGACGGAACAGGTCAACTCTTGGTGAAGGTCAACTCTTTGCGGATGATGTGGTGTTAGTTGACGATAGTCGGACGGGGTAAATAGGAAGTTAGAGTTATGGAGACAAACCTTGGAATCGAAAGGGTTTAGGCTTAGTAGAGCTAAAACCGAGTACATGATGTGCAGTTTCAGTACTACTAGATGTGAGGAGGAGGAGGTTAGCCTTGATGGGCAGGTGGTACCTCAGAAGGACACCTTTCGATATTTTGGGTCAATGCTGCAGGAGGATGGGGGTATTGATGAAGATGTGAGCCATCGAATCAAAGCCGGATGGATGAAGTGGTGCCAAGCTTCTGGCATTCTCTGTGACCAGAGAATGCCACAAAAGCTAAAAGGCAAGTTCTACAGGACGACTGTTCGACCCGCAATGTTGTATGGCGCTGAGTGTTGGCCGACTAAAAGGCGACATGTTCAACAGTTAGGTGTGGCGGAGATGCGTATGTTGAGATGGATGTGTGGCCACACGAGGAAGGATAGAGTCCGGAATGATGATATACGAGATAGAGTTAGGGTAGCACCAATTGAAGAGAAGCTTGTCCAACATCGTCTGAGATGGTTTGGGCATATTCAGCGCAGGCCTCCAGAAGCTCCAGTGCATAGCGGACGGCTAAAGCGTGTGGAGAATGTCAAGAGAGGTCGGGGTAGACCGAATTTGACATGGGAGGAGTCCGTTAAGAGAGACCTGAAGGATTGGAGTATCACCAAAGAACTACTCCCTCTGTCCCATAATATAAGAAGTTTTTTAACACCACACTAGTGTTAAAAAACGTCTTACATTATGGGACAGAGGGAGTAGCTATGGACAGGGGTGCGTGGAAGCTTGCTATCCATGTGCCAGAGCCATGAGTTGGTCAAGAGATCTTATGGGTTTCACCTCTAGCCTACCCCAACTTGTTTGGGACTACAGGCTTTGTTGTTGTTGTTGTTGTTGTTGTTGTATTTCTAATCGTGAAGTATTGCATTAGCGTGTTTTAAAATATACTAGAATGCCATTTTGATAAATAAATATGAACCATCATCACCTTTATGCTATGGATTACCCAATGTAATTCCCCAAAGCTCGCATTAATTGTTGATGGCCAAAATCAATAAAACAAGAGACCAACGGCTTGACCATAATGGGCTAGATTACCCCAACAAGCATTCGACCTGGAGATCATCCTTGAATCCAAGTGAATTTAGAGGACGATAGGCTTGGGGACCCAGATGGTCCTCACCACTCATAGGGGAATGCCTAGGCAATGCATTTTCTTGAACTCCCATCTCCACGGGACCCTGCAAAATGAGTACATGGCAGAAAACAGTGCCCTAGCCCTTTTGGATCGCTCTCGAAAAGCAATTCAAGAGGCTGGAGCACATAGTTTGCCTCCATGAGATGACGGAGTAGAACCTGGTTGCGCAACCACTTTGGAGCAGGGTATCTCCATTGTCCAGAGGAGCACAATCTACTCCTATGGTGGCGCCTTAGAGGTGCCCATGGTAAAGCCATTGGCGTTCACCCCTCCACCCTAACTCGATGTTGATGCTACCCTAGCAGAAGTTCTCCTATGAGGAGATGCTTAGCCGGCTTGCCAGCTACACTGGAGTAATTGGCTCCCTTGTTCACTCCGCCTGGTTTCCCGTTTGTTTATATGGTTCCTTAGGCTAAACTGGTACACTCATTTCGGTTGGGTTGTAAGCTCTATGTTAGCTATACCTTATTCATGTTTCGTTATTACTGTAGCTCCTTCCTTGCTGAGAATTGCGAATGAGAACCCGCAAACACTCCCCCCTCCAATCTCACCCCCTCCAGCATGCATCGGTAGTCGTTCACGTTTGTTTACATTTACCATAGTATGTAAAGAGCTCTTCCCATATTTCCTCTGTCAATTTACTTTCTGTACTTTTGTGTGCTTCTGCGTAATCGAAAACTACAACTATGCCTCCCGCTCCGCAGCCCTTGGACCGGACTCGCCGACAAAGGTTGCGGAACATATTTCATCATGTTCCCAATTCTTTCATTGTAATAACTATGCTATGCAGATAGCAAGGCTTTGTTTGGACTTTTCATAGTGTCCTCCAAATATGACCTACTCCTACTTCAGACCTGGCCTTATACAGTAATATTTGTTGTCACACATGATGCATGCCTCACAAGGTTAATCCAATCAAAGTATAACCAAAATCAACATATTTGAGAGGGAAATGAATTCAACTGAAGGCAATCTTTTCGACCAAAGCAATATTTGTGAAGTTCATGGCATGCTCGAAAATGGTAAAAGCATGGCTGATCACATGTCAAACTTTTGCAATATTTTGATAATTTTCTCTACAAAAGCTTTGCCTGCACAGTGCTATGCATAGGCATAGATTTCTTGAGAAGGCACAAGAGTTAACGTCATAAGAACACTGAAAAAACGACTCACCTGTGGTCCCATTAGGGAACACAGCAGCATCTAGGGCAATGTGGCCTTTCAAGACCTATTTTCGATATTCAACACCACTTTGGTATCAGCATGAGGTCAAACATAAGTAGTCCAAAAAAAAATTAATGCGGAAATTACACTAGATGTGAGTTATCACAGCATATAAGGTATTGGCAATGGATCAAACATAAGTCAAGTATTTAAGATCAGAACTATTTTACTTAATAAGGTAAATAAAATAGCATGCCTACTTCAAATATCAAACTGCCTTTAGTTGAAATATAAACACGTGTTCTAACAGCAGAATAATGGGATAGGCATTCACAGAGCACCAATAGTAATAGTAGCTGAGCTAACACGTGAGGTGTTTGGATATTGTGTGAAAATCATTGATCAAACTACTAACTGAGTAACAAGGTTAAGCTGTAAGCTCAAGGAATTGTTTAACTCCATAAATGGAGAGTTCATAATGTGAGAACACATGAAAACACCGTGATTGATGCCACGCTTTAAGAAATAATATTCCAAAAAATATACAAGCTGACTTCATATCTCATAATAAATTATAGTATATATTAAGAACAAGTAATCAAAAATAGAACTTACAGCAGTGTAGCACAATTTCTGATGCTCTGAGGGTTTACCAAAATGTACAGTTCTTGTAATGTCTGTAGTGCCATCCAGGTACTGCAAGTATACCATCACTAAATTCATTAGATTCTATGGAATCCGCAAACAGAAAATTGCAGTTCAAGACAGATATAACCTGTGCCCCAGAGTCACAGAGATATATTTTATCAGCATCAAGTTCCGCACATGTATTTGCCTCAGGAGAATAGTGAATTATTGCTGCATTTGGCCCCACAGATGATATCGTAGGAAAACTTAAACCTTTAAAATGCTGCAGCAACATATAATGACTGGTCAAAGCTGATATGTACCAAGAGATTGAATGCAAAATGCCCACGAGGAATGGGTATTAAATATAAGTCTGTATAAAACATGCTAAGAAAAGATATCCCAAAAAAATACATATTTCAAGAAACAATGTTCCAAAAACACACATATCTTGAGAAACACCACAACACTACATATTAGTACCAATGTCACCCCGACACATAGTTGCAGGGAATCTGGGTCGCCCTGGTCGAGGAATGAGGTCGAGGGTAGCGGGTGGACACCCCACCAGAACGAGATTCAACGAGGCGTATACTTCTTCAGGACGCTAATTGGTGTGGATCGCGATCCAAAGGTTTTGGGGTCGATGACCCCGGTACGATACATCGGGTCATGGTACGCAATCCCAATTTTTGCATGGAGGGAAAGAAAGAACTTTACGATCTGCACTGATATATTTTCCAATATTGCAGGAAGGGAAAAGATCCGGCCTGAAATTTCACACAATAAAAATAAAAATTGATTATAAAATGGGGCCACAAGTCAGCCCATGGCGTGATTATTACTTTCCTACGAAGCGTTGGTCGCACAACTATGACCAAATCCATCTTCGTCAGTTCATCTTCAAAGCTCCAGTCTGGCATGGATCAAGCTCCAAGCCTCCCCCCATCAGACTCCACGTTCTCCTGTTTGCCTTTCCCGCCATTCTTTTTGCCTCGTGCTTCCCTAATCGGCGTCGAAATCTCTAGTGGCTCACCGCTCGCGTACGACGTATTAATGGCGGGAGCAGGACAGGAGACGCCGCATATGGCAGCGGACAGCACAAATGGCCGTCAGCTTAGCAGCGGATCATGGAAGGGCGGACTCCGGCAGGCCGGAAGAGTTCAGATTATTGGAGTGTGTTTGCCTGGTAAGCGTCAATTCCCCATGAATCGATCTAGGTCAGCGTCCATCGATCAAGGTCGCAATCCGGCAATCGATCTAGCTCGACCCGACGTCGTCCCCGACCCTAATCGGGGTCGATTGACCCCAGGACGAGGATCGCACCCTTGACCTGCGAACCAGGGTACTATGCCTCGGCATAGTAACTGCATATTTATGCTCTACTAATTTACTGCAAAAAAAAAAAACACCCACATTGGACTTGCAAATAAAACAAAAAGGCACCTAGGGGCCTTATCTTAAGCCTCAGTTTACGGTTGTGACAAACTTATAACGGGACACACAAGAAGTCGGCAAAACCGGCTGATAGGATCATGAAAAGTGGTTTATGTTTAAGCAGATTCCGTGAATACTATCAAGTGACTTGCTGGGATGGTAAATTCCATAAATACTGCAGAATACCTCTTTCTCTGCGCGGAAGGCTTCGAGTTTATCACTGACAGAAACCTCAGTAAGTTTTATTTCCCTGAAGTACAAAAAGAGCAGATTAACATAACCAAATCCCTGGTCTCTGACCCTCCAATAAACAACAGTAAAACATATGCATGTGTTTATCATTAGGATGCAGAGCGTAGGGCAAATAAATCATTCAATAGGTCACGTAGCATGGATGCAAGATCCTTTTTCACGTACTGAAAAATAAGATGCAAATAGAAAATTCCGTCTGATAGTTGAAACTTGGAACTACAAGGGATGTGCCTGTAGAACCAACGATATGTTATTGTAATAATAAGCCAACAATAGAAGTGCACACTAGTAATACTGCAGTAGAAACAGATCTCATGGTCAGTTAAAACAATCAGACGCCTGAGTGAGATATTTGAAGGAACCACAATTTTTATCAGTACGTACACTACTGAAAAAATGACACTAGCACTCCCATAATCATCATGAACCAGTTAAGGTGGTGTTTGTTTCTCTAGTTCTAGGACTTTTTCTAGTCCCTGGGACTTTTTGAAAAAGACTCTCAAGGAGGTGCTTCTAAGGACGTTTAGCAAAAAGTCCCAAAAAAGTCCCACCCTGTTTGGTTTGCTAGGGACTTTTTCTAGTCCCTACACCAAAAAGTCCCTGGAAACAAACACCCCCTAAGTCTCTTTGCTCCAAAGACTGCCTAATTATGTATCATAATCATGATGACATAATTAGGTGTTTCGTTACAAAAGATTGGTCAATGATGAATTGTAAGTTCATTTATCATAAAGCCACTTAGTCTTATAAGGCATATGCACTTCTAATGCAAATCCCCACTCCAGAAAACCACGTAAAATGTCTAGCAGCCTGCTCTAGGAACATATAATAGTTTTCGTTGTGTAGTAATGCTTGGCTCTAGCTTAAGACTAAAGACAGCTCACAGGATGCTCAAAAAACAAACTGCAAAAATAAAAGGGTAAACTCACAAATGCTCTTTTTTCTGTGACCCATTGGCCTCACTGAAGTAACCAGAGGCCCCATAGTTCTCTTGCATCTGTGATTAGAGGAAAACAAAATAAATTAACATCAAAGCAAATAGCAAATACCAACTAAGCATGTTGAACAGGATCATTGGTAAGCATGCCACATCATCAAAGTACATGAGCTCCATATCAGATGCAAATTAAGGGTGTGTTTGGTTGGAGAACCAAGTGGAGTGTAATGTCATGGTTCCATTCCAGCGGAATCTGGAATGGGACTGGTTCCGTACAGATGGAGCAGAATGGTTCCATTCTAGCGTTTGGTTGGAGAGATAGAATGGAATAAGTATGATCAGCTCACCTCTTGCATAAGAATGGTGAGATTAAATTACCTCACTCAAATACACATATATTCTCAAAAACCATAGCTCTTTGGATATTAAGCAACATACTTTTTTGAATTTTCATTACCATTTTGTTAGTATTTGCAGCACAGACAATTCATAATATACATCTCTTAAAAGTTAAATAATATGTTTCTATTTTTTTAAGCAGGAAAACATGTAGCAGTCATGGGCTTGTGAGCGTCCAAGTTAAAAGTAAGTTATAAGAGCATCTCCAGCAGCTCCCCTATTCCCAAAAAAAATCACGTATAGGGGAAGTTGACAGAAAACGCGCTCCACCAGTTTCCCTAAACACAATAATTTTTAGGATCTCACCCAAAAACACCCCATCTTCCCCTATATAGAGGAGATGCATCTTCCCCTATATCTTTCCCAATATATGCCACGTCAGCGCGCCGCCGCCAATCCACCGTCAATGCTCGCAGGACCGCCGCCGGACCACCATCGTAAGCCACTAGCTCCGCTACCTACCGCACCAGGCCCCCACCCCACCATGCCGCCGATCGCCGAAGCTCCGCCACTGTCTACCGTGCCGGTGTCTTCCGTGCACACGAGAGAAAGAGAGAGATAAGCCACTGACAGGTGTGGCACATATGTCATACTAAGTATAGGGAAAGTTGTATTGGGGATCTGCTACAGACCTGTGAAACCCAATAAATTTATGGGGAGAGCCCCAATACACACTTATAGGGAGGGCTTTTTGGAAGTTGCTGGAGATGCTCTAAGCAGGAAAGCACGTAAATTGTATACATATGCTTTCATTACCTTCTGTGGATCAAAATTCATTGTTTCATGTACTACTTTTTCCCTGATTTTGCTAAATCGGGTGCACATGGGCATCAATGAGGCTGAGGTCTTGGTGGGATTTGAGCTTTACGAAGGATTGCTTCTGGTAGATTATCGTGTGCCGATTCCGACAAGCAGTAAGGACATGTACAATGGTTGATAAGATAGTCTTACCTTAAGACTTGCACGTAATGGTTGATAAGATAGTCGTTGTCTCCGATGACATCCTTTTAAGGACATGTACAACGTCTTGTGCGCCTAATCGAGGAGTTTGAGGTCAGGGAGGCTTTAAAAAGGATGAAATGAGGCAAGGGGATGGGCCCTGATTGTATCCCCATTGAGGTGCAGAGAGGCCTCGGAGAGAGCGACGTATGGCTAACTAAGCTTTTCAACCTCATTTTTCAGGCAAACAGGATGCCAGGAGAATGGAGGCGGAGTATATATATATATTAGTACCAATCTTCAAGAACAAGGCAAAATTGTACTAATTATCGTGGAATTAAGCTGATGAGCCATACAACGAAGCTATGGGAGAGAGTCACGGCAGCGCTTAAGAAGAATGACAAGCGTGACCAAAAATCAGTTTGGTTTCATGCCTGGGAGGTCGACCATGGAAGCCATTTTCTTGGTACGACAACTTATGGAGATATAGGGAGCAAAAAAATGATCTGCATATGGTGTTCATTGACTTGGAGAAGGCCTACGATAAGATACTGTGGAATGTCATGTGGTGGACCTTGGAGAAACACAAAGTCCCGACAAAGTAGATTACCATCATCAAGGACATGTACCATAATGTGGTGTTTGAACAAGTGATGGCGACACTGATGACTTCGCGATTAAAATAGGACTACACCAAGGTTCAGCTTTGAGCCCTTATATTTTTGCTTTGGTGATGGATGAGGTCACAAGGGATATAAAAGGAGATATCCCATGTTGTATGCTCTTTGAGGATGATGTGGTGCTAGTCGATGATAGTCGGGCGAGGGTTAATAGAAAGTTAAAGAGCTATGGAGACAAACCTTGGAATCAAAAGGTCTAAGGCTTATAGTAGAACTAAAACTGAGTACATGAGGTGAGGAGTACTACTAGGCACGACGAGGTTAGCCTTGATGGGCAGATGGTACCTCACAATGACACCTTTTGATATTTGGGGTCAATGCTGCGGAAGGATGGTGATATCAATGAAGATGTGAGCCATCAAATCAGAGTTGGATGGATGAAGTGGCGTCAACCTTCTGGCATTCTTTGTGACAGGAAAGTGCCACAAAAGCTAAAAGGCATGTTCTACGGGCGATTCGAATCGCAATGTTGTATGGCGCTGAGTGTTTGCCGACTAAAATGCAACATGTTCAACAGTCAGTGTAGCAGAGATGTGCATGTTGAGATGGATGTGTGGCCACACAAGGAAGGATCAGGTCCGGAATGATGATATACGAGATAGAGTTGGGGTAGCACCGATGGAAGAGAAGCTTGTCCAACATCGTCTGAAGATGGTTTGGGCATATTCAACGCAGGCCTCCGAAAGCTCTAGTACATAGCGGACGGCTAAAGCATGCTGATAATGTCAAGAGAGGTCGGGATAGACCAAATTTGACATGGGAGGAGTCCACGAAGAGAGATCTGAAGGACTGGAATATCACCAAAGAACTAGCCATGGACAAGGGTGCGTGGAAGCTAGCCATCCATGTGCCAGAACCATGACTTAGTTGCGAGATCTTATGGGTTTCAGCTCTAGCCTACCCCCAACTTGTTTGGGACTAAAGGCTTTGTTGTTGTTGTTGTTGTTGTTAATAGTTTATGCATGTATGATATTTCTTCAAAATGCAATTTTTGTGATAATTTATATGTTTGTGACAATATTTCTTGTAGGATTAGACTTCATACACAAGGATTTAAATTGGTAGCTACAGCCTTTTGGGAGTTCAAAAGCCAAGCTATGGCACTTTGTACCACTATCCTAACAACGACCTCTATAGCACGCTATTTGGTATAGCTCACTATCAGCTATAGCTTAGTATTATCTTGTACGTGTGCATGGGACAAAAATAGCCTGTAATCATTTTGTAATCATTTGTACACGCAAACTTAATCCAAAATGACCATGTATGTAACTAAATAACATGAAACAATAGAAACCCTAACAATGAAGCATCCAATCTTTCTTGGGAGGTTGTTTTATGTTGGAGCTTCAGCCGGTTGGCGACTTCTTCCAAGTGACTCCCACCGGCACTCACGATGTGACAACCAAGAAAGAAAGTAAGCTATCTATCCACATTAATTAGTTATTAAATGATGATTCTCCTTTGTCCTTACTTGGCCAGTGTTTTTTGTTACACTTATTCTTCTACTTTTACTTTAAAAACACAACTGTAAATAGTTTCCACGAGCATAGCTATAATGATGCCACAAAACGATTTAAAACCTTGTTCAAGCAAAATATAGGGGTAATCTTACCACATAGATGAGAGGGTCATCACAAACCCACTTGGTCATGTTCATCCACCAACCAACACTCCAACCGACTCATCCCAACCATCTCTATCCCTCAAACCAAACAAACAACCAAACTGGATTATCCCATCCAAAAATAGGGATGGCCCTAACCCATCCTTGACTATCCCAAGCAAACACATCCTTGGTCTCCTCCTCACTCTCAACCCCCAACTTAGGTTGTGTTTGGTTGGACTTTTGTAGCCAACTTCTGGCTTTTCAAAGCTATAAGCTGGCCAAAGGGTGAAAAGGAGAAGCAGAAGTTGTAAAGGTTGTAGCTTCCTCGTAGTGCAATTGTCACAACCGGTGTACCCTCAACTTCAGCTTGGCGTTTTTAGCTGTCCCCTGATAGCTTGTGTGGTATTTACCCACCTTTGGCACTGGTAAGTGGAAAACCTTTTGATCTATTCTCTCCCCACGAACGTAAGCCCACCACGACGACACGAGAGTGCCTCGTCCCCGTCTCTTTCCACTCGTCCAGAGCACGGGCAGCTAGGGTTCCTAGCCGCCGCAAGCGCCGCCGCCTACCCTCCGTCGCCGGCGCCGCCGCCTACCCTCCGTCGCCGGCGCCGCCTCCTGTGTCCGCCGCCACGCCGAACCCTCCTCTGCCCCGCCTCGACGCCTCCCTTGGAGCAACCGCCCCCATCCCAGCAGTGTCGTCGCTCCCTGAAGCCGCCCTCCCGCCCAACAACAACGCCCCGGGAGCTATGCCGAAGCCGCCTCCCGCGTCCGCCTCCATCTTCCCTCATCCCCTCCCTCCCTCCATCATCTTCTGTTTGTTTAGTACATGGTATGGAGTATGCTTGCAAGGTGTTTGTGAGAATGCCTGCAGGAAGAATAGTGTTTGTTCTGCAATGTTGTGTCAGTGCAAGAAGGGAGATGTGTGTAGTGTCAGTGCAAGAGGGAGATGTGTGTACATAATGGTTAATTGGCATGTGATTGATTGTTAAATTGTACATTGATGCCATATTTTCGCACGAGTGCAGGAGAGAAACATGCTCATAGTGTTGTTGTTTCATGTTGTCGTCAGTATAGTTTCTTGTTTGTTTGAGACGGAACACACACGACTCTTGACCCCTTGTGCTCAAAGATTGCAGGTAAAATCTGGCGATCTGTGTGACGACAACACAAGAGTTTGTGAAGCATTGCCTATAAAGTATTTTCTTGAAGACATCATTGCATAGTAAAGTTTGCCTTCAAGATTGTTAATTCAGCATGATTGTTGGCTTGCTGCATATGAGCTCAGGTGCTACATGAGCAATTGAAGAAAGCTAGGAGATCACCAACAATTTTAGTGTTTATTAGTAGTTGAGCTGATTATGGTCAGATTCTTATAACAAACTCATGGCTCAATTGGATCTAGTTAATCTTTTGTCTTGCCTTTGGCTCAATTGGATCTAGTTAATCTTTTGTCTTGCCTTTGGCTCAATTGGATCCAGAGCTACATTGTATATCATGCGTGTATGAAAATAAATTGCTCTCCTGTTTATGCATGTCCTATGAAATCAAAGATGTATAGTGCTCTCCTGTTTATGCATGTCTTGTGCAATCAAAGATGTATAATGCTCTCATGTTTGTATGTACACATATAGTGCAACATTTAAAAAATAAACTTTTTTCTTCCCGAAGTAGTAATTTATATGTCAATTAACTTGCATATCAGTGTTTTACCGTCAATTAGCATATAAACAGTCTCAGGGGCATTACAGACAATTCAGTCAAATCTATAGTTTCGCAGTTGTTTCAACCAAACAGCTTCCAGCTTTTTCACAGCTGAAAGCTCACAGCAGCTTTCTCACAGGTCACAGCTCACAACAGCTTTTTCAGAATCTGCAGCTCAACCAAACACAGCCTTGGCCTCCTGCTCCTTGGGGAAGCACAGGAGCCATCAAGGCATATGTCTCCCCTAGTGCTGGCAAAGCTCTACCACCTTTTGATGTGTAAATCACCTCCTCCCATCCTCAAGAGCAGCTTCACGAACAGCGCCTCTCTTACAACGTTAACAAACCCGAGAGCACGCCAGAGCAGAGAACTGGGCTAGTAGGCTCGGACGAGAACCATGGAAACCAGCAAGTGCATGGTCCTCAAGGGCAAGGACGAGATCGACCAAGTCGGGTTATGTGCAGCCACATTGTCGAGGCCACTCAGCCCAAGGAGGTGATGTGACGGCCTGTGGTGTCAGAAAGGGCATGGAGGGTAGCAGCCGCAGCCGTTTAGCCCGGTGAGAAGAGGATTTGGGCTGAGAAAATGGTAGAAACTGCAGGTTGGGGGGCGTGAAGCAGGGCAACCGCATCACTAGGATCTCTTGCTGGAGTTCCCATGCATGGCGGCAAGGGAGGCAGCTTAAAACCCTAGAGATCAGATCCTAGGAAGCAGTAGGGTTATGCCATGTTTTAAGTCACAGAGCATTTACAAGTAAAAAGTCTAATTAACTGACCTGATTATCCAGCCAAGCCAGGTATTGCACAACAGCTGCGCCATCTCGAATGTGTGCCTTCCTCAAACCAGTCAGCTCCATGGGATTCTATATCATCATTACAACAAATTTAAAATGTTTAGGCAAAAAAATACTAAATGATTAAACTTGCAAGGACATATAGCTTATCTTACATACCCGTACGTACTAACTGAAATGCACACTATGTGCTTATGCAAAAAAATACAAAGTGAAATAAGAAAAAAAATATTGCTTGAACAAGATACACTTTTAGCATGCAAACTATTTTTATCTGTATTCTGCATAATAGTTACAGGATGTACTTCTAACATGAAACATTTGTTTAATGTGATAATATATGTTCACAATCAAAAGGGATATGATCAGTACACACAATTATGGCAAAACCTGTTTTTAACACTTCATTATACTTGATAGCTGATACCAAATTAACTCATTTGAGTGACTCAATGTTAACACTTCTCTTTCTTTCAATGCGTCCTCTTGGTGCTCCTGGAAATTACTGAGCTCATTTATCCAGCGCAATTTAGGCACATGCAAATATCAAGTTCCCATGCTTGATCACGAAGCATAAATTTTCTTAACAGTACTAGATTTAGGGGAGTTAAAAAAAGATGGTATGTATGTCATAGTGCATTGGAAAAGCTAAAGGTGATTGTAGTCTACTGGAAAGGCTAAAGGTGATTGCATGCACACGAATTTCTATTAAACACACATGCATAGAAAAGAAAAGAAAAAACCTTGACAGCCTTTGGTAGAGCAATGGGCGATTGCAGCATCAAAGCTTGATCTGGTCTAAGCTTTGAGTAGAGTGCAAGGCAACACGAATTTGAATCAATCCAGATTTTGGAATGTTCCGCCGCGTTGATATCCTTTTCCATGTGCAAGCTACCATTAACTGCAGAGCCTTTTAGCTGTCCAGATGCAAGCAAGCTCACATCCAGCTGAACCATATCATACTCTCTGATATCAATACCACTTTCAGACATGTAATTTTTAACCTGCACCAGATCGCCATTAACACCACAATGGGAAGATTGCAAATTTTAAATATTCAGTTTACTCACTGACCTCAGTTGTTACTTTTCTCTTATCCACATAAAAGAAGGCACCATGCAGGGTTACAATAGCATAAGAATGAACCACTGGGCTGTAATGCACATCATTTCCCCGAACATTGTACAACCAAGCAACCTAAAATGGGGATTTATATAAAGAGGAAATTAAAATGCTCATAAATCCTATAAAATTTGAGAAAATAGAACAGATTCAATTTAATAGACCGTGCGGAATGAGTGAAACCAAGATGCAAATCAATTAACTGTACCTCATCAAGGGCAGTAATTATAATGCCACTAGCCTTTTCATGTTGTAACTTTTCTCTTAACTCCTTCATCTTTTGTGCTACACTACGCCCAGCAAATTCTACAGGGTGCACAATTACAGGTGTAGCATCATTCGGAGGACGATCTTTCCAAACTTCATCGACGAGGTCAGAGGAAAGCTGAAACAACGTCTGATTCTTCTTTAAAAATGCTTGCTCATATCTCTGAGCAGAATCCACAGAGATGCACCATGAATCAATTCCAATAACCGCTTCATCCGAGAGATTCTGAGAACACAACAGTGGATTTAGTTTTTACGAATTAAATTAGAGACGAGCATTCAATTAACAGATGGTGAGATGGCAATGAAGTTAAGGCGTTCACAATTTTGACATATTCCACAACTCTTGATGAAATAACAAGCAGTTTCAATTACAGATTGATTGGTGTGTTTCCTTAAATGCTGAAGCTGAACGCTCATATCTATGAAGACAGAACTCTGAGGAGATAACCTTGCTATGGTGAACAAGAAAACCACATTTGCAGATTCACATCACTGAAATTGTGGCAGAACTCAAAACGGACAGCATAGTAGGTTCCTCATCATTTGTACAAGTTCTGTGTGGTAGATTAGAAAATTGAACCAAAAATGTGCAAGGGAAGGTGGTCAATACTTACATCAGCTATCCAGACTTCGACTGGTGGGTCTTCTCCCATGCGCATGAGTCTCCACCGATCGCTAAGTTGATTTGTGGCCTGCAAGAAGTATCGTCCATCCGTCCATAATAACGCCTCCTTTGTAGTGATAAGGGCCAACCCTGTATAGGAATTGAGGATACGAACCAAATAAGACGCGTGACAACTAAGTAAAAGGAAATAATGAACATCAGGCTCGGCATGTTGCAACACCCACACTTTCAGATATCCATACCAACATAATAATTCAAATCAATAAAGTCCTTTCTGATGAAACATGCCAAGAAAATCCAAAATTTTAATCCATGGCAACACACGGATATATAGCTAGCCCTACCCATACTCTTTATGACAGAATTGATGGGGGCGAGCGTCGATGTGCCATGCCATCTGGTGTTCACCTCATACAGGTGGAGGCTCCACAGCCCCAACCTGCTATCCGAGGAGACAATAATGGGATTGGTGGTAAACGACGGTGACAGGAGGAGATGATGTCAGAGAGATCGACACGATGGAAAGGGCATCCGCTATAGGATTCAAGGGAGAAGACAGCAAGTGTAGATAGTATGCAAGGGGGAAGGGGCCGGTGCACAACTGGAGGACGTGATGACGGATTCATCACAGCTGCAGAAAGGAGAAGAAGTGGCTCAGTGCGCTTAGAGGAAAAAATATATGTCGTTCCATGGCAACGAACGGGAACTCAACTAATCGCATAATAAAAGCTAACCAAGCCTCAACAAAGCACGAAGCTGATACTGGATTCGATCAATTGTTCACCATAATGACATGCTATCTTAGCTACTTTGAAAACCTCCCTGCTGCCGCTTGCAATTGATGTAGCACACAAGTGGCAAAACAAGTTGCTACAAGCCTACAACAGCACAAACCTAGTATTTATCAACTAATAGGCGGTGCTGTCGACCTGAACTCGTTGCAATTGGCAAAGGAGCGATCGACTAAGAGCTAAGAAGACGGATGGATTAACACTTACCAGCGCTCCCAGTGAACCCGGAGATGAATTGCCGCCGCTTGTCCCGCTCCGACACGTACTCGCTCTGCACGAACACGAACCAGATGAGCAAACCAATTCTCAACCATCGAGCAGAGGAACGAACCAGTAAAGCAGAGGAGATCACAAAACCCTAAACTCGGCGCAGTCGAGCCCGACAGGATCTGATCTACCCTGATCGGTTCCGATAGGCGCGGGCGGCAGGAGCAACAACCTGGTGAGCATCCTCGGAGGGGATGAGGAGCGCGTGGATCGGCGGCGAGTGCGACGCCATGAGAGCGCGGAGCTCATCCAGGTGCTGGTTCCTCGCCGCCGACGACGACGTCATTATCCTCAACTTCTCCGTCACGTGGTCCCGGGGGGGAGGGTGTGGGGGGTTGCTCGCTCAGGATGCGATGAGTTCGCGGAGGAAATTGACTATTTGTTCTTGAAGTTTTATTATAACTATTCTATTCTATATCTATACTGCTACTAGAAGAACGCCCGTGCGTTGCAACGGGGCCACATTAACTTTAAGAGTTCAATATTAATATTCTCATACATATCAATCCTTCTTCTCCTTCCGTCTGCCACCGAGACAGGGACCTAGACTTTGTGCTGCTCTTATTGATTTCAAACCCAGACGAGATGGGGTGGTGGGAGGGGGACGAAAAAACCCAGACGAAACAAAGGAGAAGGAGAGCCTCATTAGTAGCATCATGGTGAATTTCAAACCTAGCGTTGTGCTCCGCCCAACGAACATGGACGCCGCCGCCGGCGGCCCGGTGGAGCTCGAACCCGAGAGACTCTGCTGCTTGCTGGGAGGGGTCGGGGAGGATCGGAGCACATGAGCATTGACGTGAAGACAGAGTAGGCCGGGGAGATTACTGTGCACGCCGCACAGCGACTTGGACCTCGGAGGGCCTTAGCTCTGTCAGGAGGAGGTCCCGAGTTCCTGCCGAGGACAGCCTGACGGGGGAGACGCACGATCGCTCGCGCTGCCCGCAACGCGACCACGCCCTGCCCTAGGGTTCTGCGACGGCGGCAGCGTCGTCCACAGCCACACCCTCTCTGAGTCCTGCCCTGAACTGGGGTTCTGAGATGGCGGCGGTGGCGGAGGTCTCTGAGGTTGGAGAGGGGCAAGATGTAGGACGGCGGAGGCTGGAGCCTGGAGCGATGGCGGCGTTTCGGGATTGCAGGCAGGGGGACGTGCGAGGTGAGTGTTTTTTTCACCGGTTTATGTTGTGTTGCCTGCACGGATATATAGGAGAACAAATAGGTGGATTATAATTCCTTCCATTGTATAAGTGCTGGGAAAGGAAGCGAGGGACAAAAATCAATCGAGAGGCCTTTAAGAGTAGAGATTAGTTAATTGGATTTTTCTTTAAAGTCTGTTATTTGTTTTCTTAAAATTTATTATATGTTTCCTAAATCAAATTGCATTGATGGGATGGATCGATTGATTTGGATAGTCTATTATTTGTTTCCTTCACATCCATTATATGTTTCCTAAAGCAAATTGCATTGATGAGATGGATCGTTTGATTTGGATGGATCGATTGATTTGTTTCCTTAAAATTGGATTTTTTTTAAAGTCTGTTATTTGTTTCCTTAAAATTTATTATATGTTTCCTAAATCAAATTGCATTGATGGGATGGATCGATTGATTTAGATAGTCTATTATTTGTTTCCTTCACATCCATTATATGTTTCCTAAAGCAAATTGCATTGATGAGATGGATCGTTTGATTTGGATGGATCGATTGATTTGTTTCCTTAAAATTGGATTTTTCTTTAAAGTCTGTTATTTGTTTCCTTAAAATTTATTATATGTTTCCTAAATCAAATTGCATTGATGGGATGGATCGATTGATTTAGATAGTCTATTATTTGTTTCCTTCACATTCATTATATGTTTCCTAAATCAAATTGCATTGATGACATGGATCGTTTGATTTGGATGGATCGATTGATTTGTTTCCTTAAAATTGGATTTTTCTTTAAAGTCTGTTATTTGTTTCCTTAAAATTTATTATATGTTTCCTAAATCAAATTGCATTGATGGGAGGGTGACGCATGGAAAGTTATGATCCGTTAAGATTTTTTTCGTTGTGTGAGAGGGTGACGCGAAACTAAACCGGTGGGGTAGGGGAGGGACGAAAAAAACCAGCGAAATGAAACGGGTGGGAGGTGGGAGGAAGTACCAAAGAAGTACCAAAAAAACCGGGTGAGGTGGGACGAAAAAAAACCTGAAAGCGAGACTACCAACTGCTCCATTAGGAATAGAGATTAAACAATCAAACAAGAACTTCTTTAAGCACACCCCACAAAGCATACACAGATCCAATACAACCGCACGATTAGTCTATACTACTATTAAACAATCAAACAAAAACTTCTTTAAACACACCCCACAAAGCATACACAGATCCAATACAACCGCACGATTAGTCTATACTACTATTAAACAATCAAACAAGAACATTTTTAAGCACACCCCACAAAGCGTACACAGATCCAATACAACACACGATTAGGCCCAGTAAAATCAATCTAACGGTTAGCCTTAACCTAACCCATTTTCTGTGTGCATCTATACTACTATTAAATAATCAAACAAGAACTTCTTTAAGCACACCCCACAAAGCGTACACAGATCCAATACAACCGCACGATTATCTATACTATTATTAAACCATCAAACAAGAACTTCTTTAAGCACACCCACAAACTGTACACAGATTCAATACAATCGCACGATTAGGCCCAGTAAAATCAATCTAACGGTTAGCCTTAACCTAACCCATTTTCTGTGTGCATCTATACTACTATTAAACAATCAAACAAGAACTTCTTTAAGCACCCCCCACAAAGCGTACACAGATCCAATACAACCGCACGATTAGGCCAAGTAAAATCAATCTAACGGTTAGCCTTAACCTAACCCATTTTCTGTGTGCACTTAGTAATTTACATTGACTGGCCGTACTCCACCGTGGAGGAAAATATGAAACTCCACACCTAAGCAATTAGGAAACTAATAATCACAGGTGCATCCTATTCTAGGAAACTAAATCAGAGTGCATCCATCCTATTAGGAAACTAATCTCACACAAATCCATCCTATTAAAAAACTTATCTCGGACGCATCCATCCTATTAGGAAGCTAATCGCGAGCCGCCTGCCGCCATCATGCACGCTAGCCACGATGTGGGAAGCGCGAGGAGCTTCATCTTTCTCCGAGAACACACGTGCTGTCGCCACCATCATCTTCTGCCTGGAGGCCAGGTGCTCTTCTGCCGCTACTGCGACGACTCCATCCACGTCCAGGGCATGCTCTACGGCAACCATCGGCAAACTTGAGGACATACTATTTAAGGCCTTATTTGCACCGCCTCTCTTTTTTTGTCTGCGCGCCTCTTTCCTCCAATAATATTAATGAATAACTTTTTTCGGATCAGGTATTACACTGTTACAAATGTACCTATTTTATTTTTCTTCATAACTCATCAGTATATGTACGTACAGATCGTCTTACAGCATTGTAAGTTAGTATGGTTGCCAAAGCATAAACACATACAAAACTGGCTGAATACTTTCTATCATGATAATTATTGGATTTCTTTTAGCCCTTTTACATTTCAATTAGTTCTTGTAAATCATCTTTATTTTATATAGAAGTCGTTGTAGTCACATATCATCTTCTATTTCCTATTATCCATAGTAGATAACTATATAATTTTGGCAATCCACACAACCAAAAAATATATGTAATTTGATCCAAATTAGTACAAGTATATATTTTGCTATGCAGATTAGTAGAATAAAATAAGATTCGAGAATTAAGCATCTTGAATAATATAGCTGCACCGTAAGGCAGTTTATACTTTTTTTCCTGGCTACACTCGAAGAGAAGACTACACTACAAGCCAATATTACTGCATTAATAAATAATTGCTGATTTTATTTAAATGAGAATATTTTCCTGTGATTACTCTATGCAGCAACATAACCACTATTGTGTCTCACTTTTGAAAATACAATTTGAGCGATATCAAACATTGTGTATCCATTTAATTTATATTTTTAAAAACATTAATTTTTTTATTATGTTAATCTCACTTGAATTACATTTGAGACGTGCGTTGCACGTGCATGCTTACTAGTTTCCTGAAGTTTGATTACAACAACTACTACAAAAAATATTCTTTGATTCTACTAAAAAAAAGTATTCTTGATAAAACATTAATAAGGGACTAGGCTGATATACTTAGGATGTGTTTGGTTCACATCTCTATTTTAGGGCATTTTGCATATTGTCCTGGTTGCGTAATGCAAACTAAAAAATCAACATTTGCATGTAGTTTGGTTGTCTGTATTAGGCTCCATGTATGAGGGAGCAATTAGTTAGCATGTTGTTTGGTTGCCTGTGTCGTTGTTGTTAGACAAACAATACGTTGTTTGGTTACAAACAACACGTTTGGTTGCAAACGACTAAAGATGTGGTCACGACTTCTCACTAGTAGTGACATTATCACACATTGAACATTATTTTGTCCTACCTAGGACAAATGACAGTTTATCACACCTACTAGCAAATGACATGTAGCACCCAAGATGCGATTCTATTCCCAATCATGTAATGAATTTATGATCGGGGCACAATCGCATTTCAAGCGCATAGCAAGGTGAATATCATTACACATACCATGTACTTAATAGATGGGAGTATGGGATAAAGGCTTACACTCGCCACAAGCTACAACATTCATACAACAATACATCAATACATAGCAAGCATCATACAAAAGAGCAGGATCCGACTACGGATGAAATCAAACGAAAAAGAAGAACGACATCCACCCTTCTAGCCCAGACTCCCGACCCGGAACCTATATCCCTTGATCGAATAAGAAGCAGAAGAAAAACTCCAAACAAGCAAGCACCGCACTCGCGTCGGATCATCGCTTACCTGAACCTGCAACTGTTGTTGTAGTAATCTGTGAGCCACGAGGACTCGGAAATCCCATTACCATGGGTATCAAGACTAGCAAAGCTTAATGGGTATGGAAATGGATAAGTGGTGAGGTTGCAGCAAGCGACTAAGCATTATATGGTGCCTAACTTACGAGTACAGGAATAAGATGAGAAGCTACGCAAACGGTCACCAACTAGTAATGATCAATAAGTGATCCTGAACTACTTGCGTTCAAACATAATCCCACTGTGTTCTCTTCTCAACTTACTCGAAAATAGACCATCCCGGTTACACACGCGGTTGGTGTATTTTAATTCGGATCTGGTGTCAAGTTCTCTACAATCGGATATTAAAAATTCTCATCTGCCACATAACTGCGGGCACGGCTCTCGAAAGTTTAAACCCTGCAGGGGTGTCCCAACTTAGCTCATGACAAGCTCACGATCCGCGGAGACAAACCTCCATCGTGGAACATCCGACTAGACTCAGGATGCCGGTGCACAAGACATCGACAATGGTAAAACAAATCCAACAAGACCTCCCAGCGCGCCGACACCCTGATAGTAGCCGCACGTATCTCGTCTAAGGCCACGTCCGGATGAGCACATCGTACAACAACTGAGGCCCGAGTTTTCCCGAGGGAAGCCGCACACGACTCTAGTTTGGGACCAACACCATCAGCATTGGCCCCCCTGTATTATGTTGAATTAAGGAACCTCATGGACGCGACCCCCTATGCCAATTAATTAATTCAATATTATTATGTTGGCAAATGTTAAAACCAATGTTGGGCCTTGCTGGAAGAGTTTTATTCAAAGTGAACTGCCAAGAAGGGCCCATAGACCCTCATGTGTTAGGGACGCAAAATCAAGGAACATAACACCGGTATGACGGAAACTAGGGCGAGAAGAGTGGAACAAAGCATCAGGCATAAGCCCGAGCCTTCCACCCTTTACCAAGTATATAGATGCATTGATTAAATAAGAGATATTGTGATATCCCATGATATCCATGTCCCAAACATGGAACAACCTGCACTGCACCTGCAACAAGCAACGCTACAAGACGGGCTGAGCAAAGCGGTAACATAGCCAAACAACGGTTTGCTGGGATGGTGAAAAGGGTTAGAGGTTGTTTCATGGCAATTTGGGAGGCTTGATAAACAAGTGGTAGATAGCGCGACATAGCGATAGCATTGAGACAACTAGCATAGCAAAGATAGTAGTGAGATCCAAGGTGACGGTCATCTTGCCTGAAACCCCGCTAGGAAGAAGATCGAGCCCAAAAAGTAGACGAACCAACATAGTCGAATGAATCCTCACAATCCGCAAAATTTACCGGAACTAAGAAACAACACCGAAAAGAAGCAAACAACATGGTAAACAACCATCACATAACATGGCATGATGCACATTCAAGTATGATGCATGTTCGGTTTAAATATGCATGGCATGGTAAAAGTGAAACAAACAACACTACAATTTAAGTGGAGCTCAATATGCAACGAGTTGCATATTGACGAAACACCATATCCAATTATTTAGTTCACTCTCGTTCATGTAGACAACAATATTAAATGTTAATTAACATGGCAATAGGTGAAGCATAACAAGACTACCTATCTTGGCAATTTAAATGAGGCCGGAAACAACAAACAATAATTCCGAAAAATCCCCATGTCATTTAGCAATTTAATGCAAATAACAATTTTAAACATTTTAAATGTTGTTATCCTGATGCAGATGACATATGCAAGTTTTATGCCATTTTATGAAAATGTGGACATAAAGATGATACGGAGCATTTGGTCATCATGGCGGAAAGAATTGGGTGCAACGGTGATGAAAACGGAAACGAGCCATGGCAATGTTCCAGTTCCGATAACTCGTTAAGGGATTGGTGCAAACGAAGATGTGGATGTGTGGAACATGCAAAAGATGGTGGGGTGATCCCGGATACCGGGTTCCCACGTGTCGATGGCATGGCAAAAGAGCAACACTTCAGATGTGGTGCAAACACGGGCATCTCATACAACACATGCATTCGGCGGTCGTCTCGGCGGTTATACCTTCGAAGCGTGCGTATACGGAGCGGATCGAGTCAGTGTGAAGTAGAGGAAGTAGACGTTTGATACGTCTCCAACGTATCTATAATTTTTGATTGTTCCATGCTATTATATTACCCCTTTTGGATGTTTATGGGCTTTATTTTACACATTTATATCATTTTTGGGGCTAACCTACTAACCGGAGGCCCAGCCCATATTGTTGTTTTTTTTTGCCTATTTCAGTATTTCGAAGAAGAGGAATATCAAACGGAGTCCAAACGGAATGAAACCTTCGGGAGCATGTTTTTTGGAACGAACCAGATCCGGAGAGCTTGGAGTGCAAGTCAGGAAGCTCCCGAGGGCCCCACGAGATAGGGGGGCGCCCCCCTCCCTTGTAGGGCGTGCCCTCCTGTCTCGTGGGCCCCTCGGGCGGCCACCGACGTACTTCTTCCTCCTATATATACCTACGTACCCCGAAAACATCCAGGAGCACCATGAAACACAATTTCCACTGCCGTAACCTTCTGTATCCGCGAGATCCCTTCTTGGAGCCTTCGTCGGCACTCTGCCGGAGGGGGAATCAACCATAGAGGGCCTCTACATCAACATCCTTGCCCCTCCGATGAGTTGTGAGTAGTTTACCACAGACCTACGGGTCCATAATTATTAGCTAGATGAGTTCTTCTCTCTTTTTGGATCTCAATACAATGTTCTCTCCCTCTCTTGTGGAGATCTATTCGATGTAAACTCTTTTTGCGGTGTCTTTGTCGAGATCCGATGAATTGTGGGTTTATGATCAAGTTTATCTATGAATAATATTTGAATCTTCTCTGAATTCTTTTATGTATGATTGAGTTATCTTTGCAAGTCTCTTTGAATTATCGGTTTGGTTTGGCCTACTAGATTGGTCTTTCTTGCCATGGGAGAAGTGCTTAGCTTTGGGTTCAATCTTGCGGTGTTCTTACCCAGTGACAGAAAGGGTTGCAAGACACGTATTGTATTGTTGCCATCGAGGATAACAAGATGGGGTTTATATCATATTGCATGAGTTTATCCCTCTACATCATGTCATCTTGCTTAATGTGTTACTCTATTCTTATGAACTTAATACTCTAGATGCATGCTCGATAGCGGTCGATGTATGGAGTAATAGTAGTAGATGCAGGCAGGAGTCGGTCTACTTGTTATGGACGTGATGCCTATATACATGATCATGCCTAGATAATCTCATAACTATGCGCTTTTCTATCAATTGCTCGACAGTAATTTGTTCACCCACCATAATACTTATGCTATCTTGAGAGAAGCCTCTAGTGAAACCTATGGCCCCCGGGTCTATCTCTTATCATATTTGCTTTCAATCTATCTTTATTTGCATCTTTACTTTTTGCATCTATATTACAAAATACCAAAAATATATTTATTTTATCTTACTATCTTCATTAGATCTCACACTCGCAAGTGGCCGTGAAGGGATTGACAACCCCTTTATTGCGTTGGTTGCGAGTTCTCAGTTTGTTTGTGTAGGTGCGTGAGACTTTTGAGGAGCCTCCTACTGGATTGATACCTTGGTTCTCAAAACTGAGGGAAATATTTACGCTACACTTTGCTGCATCACCCTCTCCTCTTCGAGGAAAACCAACGCAAGCTCAAGACGTAGCAAGAAGGATTTCTGGCGTCGTTGCCGTGGAGGTCTTCGCTCAAGTCAAGACATACCAAGTACCCATCACAAACCCATCTCCCTCGCATTTACATTATTTGTCATTTGTCTCTCGTTTTCCTCTCCCCCACTTCACCCTTGCCGTTTTATTTGCCCTCTCTTTCCCAATCCCCTCCTCTCTTTTCGCTTGCCCTTTCGTTTGCTCGTTTTGTTGGAATAGATGCTTATTTATTACTAAATAGAGAAGCTAAGATCTATGGATCCTCATCCGCTTGCCAATCTTTTTAAGAGATCCAATTATGATGAACCAATTGCTAGTGAGTTTTGTGCGCTAGATTATCTTTATGAAGCTTTGCTTAAAATTTGTGAATCTGAAAAGTACGATGAAGAAATTTATGAAGAGATTCACAATAACTCCTTGAATAAAAAGCATGATTGCAATGATTTTCCTATAAATTCTCTTGATGTCAATTGTGCTAATAATATGCAAAACCCTAAGCTTGGGGATGCTAGTTTTGCTACGTCTACTACTTATTTCAATGATCATGATTGGGGTGATTCTTCTTATAACCTTGAAATTTTATTTAAGCCCCATGATGAATATGAGATTGATAATAGTGTTTGCAATAATATTGAAAGTGGGTTTCGAAGAGTGTCAACTTTAGATCCCACATATTTGGAGTATGTTCAATCTTATGATATTTTTGATAAAAGTGGGTTCGGAAAGGTCATGACTTTAGTTAATGTTAATCCCACTATCTTGGAAGAGTGTCAACTTTGGATGCATGTGGATCATGTTGAGAATATGTTTTGTGATAGCTATTTTGTTGAATTTGCCTATGATCCTACATGTAATTATTATGAGAGAGGAAAATATGGTCGTAGAAATTTTTATCTTATTGAATTACCTCTCGTCATGTTGAGATTGTTATCGTCTCTTTCTTCTTCCTTGCGTATACTAGTTTTTGATTGCCTTGCAAATTTATTTGCTTATAATATGCCTATGCATAGGAAGTGTGTTAGACTTAGATGTGTTTGTCACGTGTTTTATGATGCTCTCTTTATGCTGCAATTCTTGTCTTTCATGTGAGCATCATTGAAATCTCAATGCCTAGCTAAAAAAGGCTTTAAAGAAAAGCGCTTGTTGGGAGACAACCCAATATTTTCCCTTGCTGTTATTTATTAAATCTTGTATCTACCTTCTGTTTAGATGTGTTTTTATCTTTTACTTAGTGTTTGTGCCAAGTAGAACCTATAGGGTAACCTACGATGATAGTTGATTTGATTCTGCTGAAAAACAGAAACTTTGCGCGCACGAATATAATTTTGTTAAATCACAGGAATGTGCTTTTGCGTTGATTCTTTTTGCTTCCGTTCAATATACAAATTTTCCAGGACTTCCTATTTTTGTAGGATTTTTAGATTTCCAGAAGTTTGCATTAGTTACAGATTGCTACAGACTGTTCTGTTTTTGATAGATTCTGTTTTTCGTGTGTTGTTTGCTTATTTCAATGCATCTATGGCCATTAAATTAGTTTATAAACCATAAATAAGTTGGAATACAGTAGGTTTAACACCAATATAAATAAAGAATGAGTTCATTGCAGCACCTTATGTGGTGGTTTTGTTTTCTTTCTCTAACGGAGCTTATAAGATTTCCTGTTAAGTTTTGTGCTGTGAAGTTTTCAAGTTTTGGGTAAAGCTTTTATGGACTATGGAATAAGGAGTGGCAAGAGCCTAAGCTTAGGGATGTCCATGGAACCCCAAGATATTCAAGGATAGCCAAGAGCCTAAGCTTGGGGATGCCCCGGGAAGGCATCCCCTCTTTCGTCTTCGTTCATTGGTAACTTTACTTGGAGCTATATTTTTATTCGCCACATGATATGTGTTTTGCTTGGAGCGTCGTGTATTATATTAGTCTTTGCTTTTAAGTTTACCACAATCATCCTTGCTGTACACACCTTTTGGGAGAAGCCTATTTGATTAGAATTTGCTAGAATACTCTATGTGCTTCGCTTATATCTTGTGAGCTTGATAGTTTTTGGCTCTAGTGCTTCACTTATATATTTTAGAGCACGGTGGTGTCTTAATTTTGAAGAAATTGCTAGTCTATCATGCTTCACTTATATTATTTTGAGAGTCTTTTAGAACATCATGGTATTTGCTATGATCATAAAGTTGGTCCTAGAATGATGAGCATCCAAGTTGGGTATAATAAAAACTGTCATAGAAAGTGAATTGGATGCTATGATCAATTTGATGCTTGATAATTGTTTTGAGATATGGAGGTAGTGATATTAAAGTCATGCTAGTTGGGTGATTATGAATTTAAAGAATGCTTGTGTTGAAGTTTGTGATTCCTGTAGCATGCACGTATGATGAACCACTTTGTGATGAAGTTGGGGCACAATTTTATTTATTGATTGTTTTCCTTATGAGTGGCGGTCGGGGACGAGCGATGGTCTTTTCCTACCAATCTATACCCCTAGGAGCATGCGCATAGTGCTTTGATTTTTGATGACTTCTAAATTTTTGCAACAAGTATATGAATTCTTTTGATTAATGTTGAGTCCATGGATTATACGCACTCTTTCACCCTTCCACCATTGCTAGCCTCTCTTGTACAGTGCAACTTTCGTCGGTACCATACACCCACCATTTACCTTCCTCAAAACAGCCACCATACCTACCTATTATGGCATTTCCATAGCCATTCCGAGATATATTGCTATGCAACTTTCCACCGTTCCATTCATATGATACGCATTACTTTTGTCATATAGCTTTTTGCATGATCATGTAGTTGACATCATATTTGTGGCAAGCCCACCTTCATAATTTTCATACATGTTGCTCTTGATTCATTGCATATCCCGGTACATTGCCGGAGGCATTCATATAGAGTCATATCTTGTTCTAGCTTTGAGTTGTAAATCCATAAAAGTGTGATGATCTTCATTATTAGAGCATTGTCCTAGTGAGGAAAGGATGATGAAGACTATAATTCCCCCACAAGTCGAGATGAGACTTCGGACTTTACAAAACAAAGAAAAAAAAGAAGAAAGAAAAAAAGGCCAAAGAAAAAAAAGGAAAGAAAGAAAAAAAGGAAAGAAAAAAAATAAAATGAGAGAAAAAGAGAGAAGGGATAATGCTACTATCTCTTTTCCCACACTTGTGCTTCAAAATAGCACCATGATCTTCATGATAGAGAGTCTCATATGTTGTCACTTTCATATACTAGTGGGATTTTTTTATAGAACTTGGCTTGTATATTCCAATGATGGACTTTCTCAAAAGTGCCCTAGGTCTTCGTGAGCAAGCAAGTTGGATGCACCCCACTTAGTTTCTTTTGTTGAGCTTTCATATATTTATAGCTCTAGTGCATCCGTTGCATGGCAATCCCTACTCACTCACATTGATATATATTAATGGGCATCTCCATAGCCCGTTGATACGCCTAGTTGATGTGAGACTATCTTCTCCTTTTTTTGTCTTCTCCACAACCACCATTCTATTCCACATATAGTGCTATGTCCATGGCTCACGCTCATGTATTGCGTGAAAGTTGAAAAAGTTTGAGATTATTAAAGTATGAAACAATTGCTTGGCTTGTCATCGGGGTTGTGCATGATTAAATACTTTGTGTGATGAAGATAGAGTATAGCCAGACTATATGATTTTGTAGGGATAACTTTTTTTAGCCATGTTATTTTGAGAAGACATGATTACTTTGATTAGTATGCTTGAAGTATTACTATTTCTTATGTCAATATGAACTTTTATTTTGTATTCATTTGGATTTGAACATTCATGCCACAATAAAGAAAATTACATTATGAATCATGCTAGGTAGAATTCCACATCAAAAATTCTCTTTTTATCATTTACCTACTCGAGGATGAGCAGGAATTAAGCTTGGGGATGCTTGATACGTCTCCAACGTATCTATAATTTTTGATTGTTCCATGCTATTATATTACCCCTTTTGGATGTTTATGGGCTTTATTTTACACATTTATATCATTTTTGGGACTAACCTACTAACCGAAGGCCCAGCCCATATTGTTGTTTTTTGCCTATTTCAGTATTTCGAAGAAAAGGAATATCAAACGGAGTCCAAACGGAATGAAACCTTCGGGAGCATGATTTTTGGAACGAACCTGATCCGGAGAGCTTGGAGTGTAAGTCAAGAAGCTCCCGAGGGCCCCACGAGATAGGGGGCCGCCCCCCCATAGGGCGCGCCCACTGTCACGTGGGCCCCTCGGGCGGCCCCTCCGATGAGTTGTGAGTAGTTTACCACAGACCTATGGGTCCATAATTATTAGCTAGATGAGTTCTTCTCTCTTTTTGGATCTCAATACAATGTTCTCTCCCTCTCTTGTGGAGATCTATTCGATGTAAACTCTTTTTGCGGTGTCTTTGTCGAGATCCGATGAATTGTGGGTTTATGATCAAGTTTATCTATGAATAATATTTGAATCTTCTCTGAATTCTTTTATGTACGATTGAGTTATCTTTGCAAGTCTCTTCAAATTATCGGTTTGGTTTGGCCTACTAGATTGGTCTTTCTTGCCATGGGAGAAGTGCTTAGCTTTGGGTTCAATCTTGCGGTGTTCTTACCCAGTGACAGAAAGGGTTGCAAGACACGTATTGTATTGTTGCCATCGAGGATAACAAGATGGGGTTTATATCATATTGCATGAGTTTATCCCTCTACATCATGTCATCTTGCTTAATGCGTTACTCTGTTCTTATGAACTTAATACTCTAGATGCATGCTGGATAGCGGTCGATGTGTGGAGTAATAGTAGTAGATGCAGGCAGGAGTCTGTCTACTTGTTATGGATGTGATGCCTATATACATGATCATGCCTAGATAATCTCATAACTATGCGCTTTTCTATCAATTGCTCGACAGTAATTTGTTCACCCACCGTAATACTTATGCTATCTTGAGAGAAGCCTCTAGTGAAACCTATGGCCCCCGGGTCTATATCTTATCATATTTGCTTTCAATCTACCTTCATTTTCATCTTTACTTTTTGCATCTATATTACAAAATACCAAAAATATATTTATCTTATCTTACTATCTTCATTAGATCTCACATTCGCAAGTGGCCGTGAAGGGATTGACAACCCCTTTATTGCGTTGGTTGCGAGTTCTCAGTTTGTTTGTGTAGGTGCGTGGGACTTTTGAGGAGCCTCCTACTGGATTGATACCTTGGTTCTCAAAACTGAGGAAAATACTTACGCTACACTTTGCTGCATCAACATTCTCGTGACAGTCATAGTGGAAGTAGTTGTACATGGATCTTGACGGATCCATGACGACGGTAGTCGTACACGTCCGGAGAGGAACTTGACGTTTCCATGTTCTTTGGAGTCATTGTGCAATCGTTTGTGTCGTAGTCGGACTTGACGAAATACACAACGGTTGTAGTGGTACACGAATCGTAGATGTTTGGGTCATCGGTAGAGGTACTTGACGCATCATCTGGTGTAGTCATACATGAAGGTCTTGACGAATACGAAGGGGTACTTGGTGTCAATGTGGCCTCCAGGGTACTTGTCGGTCCAGCAAGCGAAAGCAATTCAGGGCGGTCACGGTCTCGGCAACAAGTCTTGGAGGCCCAAAACTTCAGGAACAGAGGTGCATAGAGGCAACGACAACATCCCTGGGGTCTCGGTCATGGCCATGCCAGGAGACAACAGTGGCATAGCCAGCTTGGTGTGGTTGAAGTGGACGGCTCGGGGCAACAGGATGAGCAAGTACAACTATGCAGTTGGGTTCCCACGCGAACAGAGGCAAGAAGAGGATCAGGGATGCGGCAACTCATTGGACAAGGCATCGGGCAGCAGCACCATGGCGCCCTTGGCGGCCGCTGATGATGGAGTCAAGCGAGGTAGGGGTCGCGTCCAGAGGAGAGGAAGGAGGCCGGGAGGCAGCGGCTCTGGGCGAGTGGAACCCGTTCCTGGTGTTGGAGGCCTTGTGCGGAGGTCTGGTGGTGCGGAAGAGGAGTTGTGGAGGCGATGCAGGTCGGGCGCAACCAAAGAAGCAGGGCCGCGACACCATGTCGCGCTCCATGATGCGAGGCTTGCAGCGGCGGCAAGTGTTGAGGACGGCAGCTGCGGGCAGCACGGAAGGAGGACGGGAGGTGCACGGAGGAGGCCGACAAGGTTGGAGTGGTCCGGCGATGAACAGAGGCCGAGGCCATGGTGCGGTCAAGGGAGCACGCAACCATGGCGGGTGATACGTCTACAATGTATCTATAATTTTTTATTGTTCCATGCTATTATATTACCCCTTTTGGATGTTTATGGGCTTTATTTTACACATTTATATCATTTTTGGGACTAACCTACTAACTGAAGGCCCAACCAGTATTGCTGTTTTTTTGCCTATTCCAGTATTTCGAAGAAAAGGAATATCAAACGGAGTCCAAATGGAATGAAACCTTCGGGATAGTGATTTTTGGAACGAACGTGATCCAGAGGAGTTGGAGTGCAAGTCAAGAAGCAGCCGAGGCAGCCACGAGATAGGAGGACGCGCCCCCCTGTCTTGTGGGCCCTTCGGGCAGCCACCGACATACTTCTTCCTCCTATATAAGCCTACATACCCCGAAAACATCCAGGGAGCCAACGAAACACAATTTCCACCGCCATAACCTTCTGTATCCGCGAGATCCCATCTTGGAGCCTTCGCCAACGCTCCGCCGGAGGGGGAATCGACCACGCAGGGCTTCTACATCAACACCATAGCCCCTCCGATGAGTTGTGAGTATTTACCACAGACCTACGGGTCCATAGTTATTAGCTAGATGGCTTCTTCTCTCTTTTTGGATCTCAATACAATGTTCTCCCCCTCTCTTGTGGAGATCTATTCGATGTAAACTCTTTTTGCGGTGTGTTTGTCGAGATCCGATGAATTGTGGGTTTATGATCAAGTTTATCTATGAATAATATTTGAATCTTCTCTGAATTCTTTTATGTGCGATTGAGTTATCTTTGCAAGTCTCTTCGAATTATCAGTTTGGTTTGGCCTACTAGATTGATCTTTTTTGCCATGGGAGAAGTGCTTAGATTTGGGTTCAATCTTGCGGTGTCCTTACCCAGTGACAGAAAGGGTTGCAAGGCACGTATTGTATTGTTGCCATCGAGGCTAAAAAGATGGGTTTTATATCATATTGCTTGAGTTTATTCCTCTACATCATGGCATCTTGCTTAAAGCGTTACTCTGTTCTTGTGAACTTAATACTCTAGATGCAGGCAGGAGTCGGTCGATGTGTGGAGTAATAGTAGTAGATGCAGGCAAGAGTCTGAAGGAAATATGCCCTAGAGGCAATAATAAAGTTATTATTTATTTCCTTATTTCATGATAAATGTTTATTATTCATGCTAGAATTGTATTAATCGGAAACATAATACATGTGTGAATACATAGACAAACATAGTGTCACTAGTATGCCTCTACTTGACTAGCTCGTTAATCAAAGATGGTTAAATTTCCTAACCATAGACATGAGTTGTCATTTGATTAACGGGATCACATCATTAGGAGAATGATGTGATTGACTTGACCCATTCTGTTAGCTTAGCACTTGATCGTTTAGTATGTTGCTATTGCTTTCTTCATGACTTATACATGTTCCTACAACTATGAGATTATGCAACTCCCGTTTACCGGAGGAACACTTTGTGTGCTACCAAACGTCACAACGTAACTGGGTGATTATAAAGGAGCTCTACAGGTGTCTCCGAAGGTACATGTTGGGTTGGCGTATTTCGAGATTAGGATTTGTCACTCTGATTGTCGGAGAGGTATGTTTGGGCCCTCTCGATAATGCACATCACTATAAGCCTTGCAAGCAATGTGACTAATGAGTTAGTTGCGGGATGATGCATTACGTAACGAGTAAAGAGACTTGCCGGTAACGAGATTGAACTAGGTATTGAGATACCGACGATCGAATCTCGGGCAAGTAACATACCGATGACAAAAGGAACAACGTATGTTGTTATGCGGTTTGACCGATAAAGATCTTCGTAGAATATGTAGGAGCCAATATGAGCATCCAGGTTCCGCTATTGGTTATTGACCGGACGTGTCTCGGTCATGTCTACATAGTTCTCGAACCCGTAGGGTCCGCACGCTTAAGGTTTCGATAGCAGTTATATTATGAGTTTATGAGTTTTGATGTACCGAAGAAGTTCGGAGTCCCGGATGAGATCGGGGACATGACGAGGAGTCTCTAAATGGTCGAGACGTAAAGATTGATATACTGGACGACTATATTCGGACATCGGAAAGGTTTCGAGTGATTCGGGTATTTTTCGGAGTACCGGAGAGTTACGGGAATTCGTATTGGGCCTTAATGGGCCATACGGGAAAGGAGAGAAAGGCCCCAAAGGGTGGCCGCACCCTCCCCATGGACTAGTCCGAATTGGACTAGGGAGGGGGGGCGCCCCCTTCCTACCTTCTCCTTCTCCCTTCCCTTTCCTTCTCTCCTACTCCTTCTACTTGGAAGGGCTCCTAGTTCTACTAGGAAAGGGGGAATCCTAGGACTCCCCTAGGGCGCGCCATAGAGAGAGGGCCGGCCCTCCCCCTCCTCCACTCCTTTATATACGGGGAGGGGGGCACCCCTTGGAGGAAACAACAATTGATCTCTTGATCTCTTAGCCGTGTGCGGTGCCCCCCTCCACCATAGTCCTCCTCGATAATATTGTAGCGGTGCTTAGGTGAAGCCCTGCGACGGTAGAACATCAAGATCGTCACCATGCCATCATGCTGACGGAACTCTTCCCCGACATTCTGCTGGATCGGAGTACGGGGATCGTCATCGAGCTGAACGTGTGCTAGAACTCGAAGGTGCCGTAGTTTTGGTGCTTGATCGGTCGGGCCGTGAATACGTACGACTACATCAACCGCTTTGTTCTAACGCTTCTGCTTTTGGTCTACGAGGGTACGTGGACAACACTCTCCCCTCTCGTTGCTATGCATCACCATGATCTTGCGTGTCCGTAGGATTTTTTTTGAAATTACTACGTTCCCGAACAGTGGCATCCGAGCCAGGTTTTATGCGTAGATGTTATATGCACGAGTAGAACACAAGTGAGTTGTGGGCGATACAAGTCATACTGCTTACCAGCATGTCATACTTTGGTTCGGCGGTATTGTTGGATGAAGCGGCCCGGACCGACATTACGCGTACGCTTATGCAAGACTGGTTCTACCGACGTGCTTTGCACACAGGTGGTTGGCGGGTGTCTGTTTCTCCAACTTTAGTTGAACCGAGTGTGGCTACGCCCGGTCCTTGCGAAGGTTAAAACAACACTAACTTGACGAACTATCATTGTGGTTTTGATGCGTAGGTAAGAACAGTTCTTGCTCAGCCCATAGCAGCCACGCAAAATTTGCAACAACAAAGTAGAGGACGTCTAACTTGTTTTTGCAGGGCATGTTGTGATGTGATATGGTCAAGACGTGATGCTATATTTTATTGTATGAGATGATCATGTTTTGTAACCGAGTTATCGGCAACTGGCAGGAGCCATATGGTTGTCGCTTTATTGTATGAAATGCAAGCGCCCTGTAATTGCTTTACTTTATCACTAAGCGGTAGCGACAGTCATAGAAGCAATAGATGGCGAAACAACAACGATGCTATGATGGAGATCAAGGTGTCGCGCCGGTGATGATGGTGATCACGATGGTGCTTCAGAGATGGAGATCACAAGCGCAAGATGATGATGGCCATATCATATCACTTATATTGATTGCATGTGATGTTTATCCTTTATGCATCTTATCTTGCTTTGATTGACGGTAGCATTTTAAGATGATCTCTCACTAATTATCAAGAAGTGTTCTCCCTGAGTATGCACCGTTGCGAAAGTTCTTCGTGCTGAGACACCACGTGATGATCGGGTGTGATAGGCTCTACGTTCAAATACAACGGGTGCAAAACAGTTGCACACGCGGAATACTCAGGTTAAACTTGACGAGCCTAGCATATACAGATATGGCCTCGGAACACGGAGACCGAAAGGTCGAACATGAATCATATAGTAGATATGATCAACATAGTGATGTTCACCATTGAAACTACTCCATCTCACGTGATGATCGGACATGGTTTAGTTGATTTGGATCACGTGATCACTTAGATGACTAGAGAGATGTCTGTCTAAGTGGGAGTTCTTAAGTAATATGATTAATTGAACTTAAATTTATCATGAACTTAGTCCTGGTAGTATTTTGCAAATTATGTTGTAGATCAATAGCTCGCGTTGCTTCATATGTTTATTTTGATATGTTCCTAGAGAAAATTGTGTTGAAAGATGTTAGTAGCAATGATGCGGATTGGATCCGTGATCTGAGGTTTATCCTCATTGCTGCACAGAAGAATTATGTCCTTAATGCACCGCTAGGTGACAGACCTATTGCAGGAGCAGATGCAGACGTTATGAACGTTTGGCTAGCTCAATATGATGACTACTTGATAGTTTAGTGCACCATGCTTAACGGCTTAGAATCGGGACTTCAAAGACGTTTTGAACGTCATGGACCATATGAGATGTTCCAGGAATTGAAGTTAATATTTCAAGCAAATACCCGAGTTGAGAGATATGAAGTCTCCAACAAGTTCTATAGCTAAAAGATGGAGGAGAATCGCTCAACTAGTGAGCATGTGCTCAGATTGTCTGGGTACTACAATCGCTTGAATCAAGTCGGAGTTAATCTTCCAGATAACATAGTGATTGACAAAGTTCTCTAGTCACCATCACCAAGTTACTAGAACTTCGTGATGAACTATAGTATGCAAGGATGACGAAAACGATTCTCGAGCTCTTCGTGATGTTGAAATCGACGAAGGTAGAAATCAAGAAAGAGCATCAAGTGTTGATGATTGACAAGACCACTAGTTTCAAGAAAAGGGCAAAGGGAAAGAAAGGGAACTTCAAGTAAAATGACAAGCAAGTTGTCACTCCCGCAAAGAAGCCCAAAGCTGGACCAAAGCCTCGAACTGAGTGCTTCTACTGCAAAGGAAATGGTCACTGGAAGTGGAAATGCCCTGAATATTTGGTGGATAAGAAGGATGGCAAAGTAAAACAAGGGTATATTTGATATACAGGTTATTGATGTGTGCCTTACTAGTGTTTATAGTAGCCCCTGAGTATTTGATACTTGTTCGGTTGCTAAGATTAGTAACTCGAAACAGGAGTTACATAATAAACAGAGACTAGTTGAGGGGAAGTGACGATGAGTGTTGGAAATAGTTCCAAGATTGATATGATCATCATCACACACTCCCTATACTTTCGGGATTAGTGTTAAACCTAAATAAATGTTATTTGGCGTTTGCATTGAGCATGAATATGATTTGATCATGTTTATTGCAATACGGTTATTCATTTAAAGTCAAAGAATAATTGTTGTTCTGTTTACATGAATAAAACCTTCAATGGTCATACACCCAATGAAAATAGTTTGTTCGATCTCGATCGTAGTGATACACATATTCATAATATTGATGCCAAAAGATGCAAAGTTAATAATGATAGTGCAACTTATTTGTGCCACTGCCGTTTGGGTCATATCGGTGTAAAGCGCATGAAGAAACTCCATAAAAGATGGATTTTCGGAATCACTTGGTTATGAACCATTTGATGCTTGTGAACCGTGCCTTTTGGGCAAGATGACTAAAACTCCGTTCTCCAGAACAATGGAACGAGCTACTGACTTGTTGGAAATAATACATACTGATGTATGCAAACCAATGAGTATTAAGGCTCGTGGCGGGTATCGTTATTTTCTCACCTTCACAGATGATTTGAGCAGATATGAGTATATCTACTTAATTAAACACAAGTCTGAAACATTTGAAAAGTTCAAAGAATTTCAGAGTGAAGTGGAGAATCATCGTAACAATAAATAAAGTTTCTATGATCTAATCGTGGAGGAGAATATTTGAGTTACGAGTTTGGCCTTCAGTTAAAATAATGTGGAATAGTTTCACAAACTCATGCCACCTGGAACACCACAGCGTAACGGTGTGTTCGAACGTCATAATCGCACTTTATTTGATATGGTGCGATCAATGATGTCTCTTACCTATTTACCAATATCGTTCTGGGGTTATGCATTAGAGATAGCTGCATTCACATTAAAATAGGGCACCATCTAAATCCGTTGAGACGACACCATATGAACTATGGTTTAGCAATAAACCTAAGCTATCGTTTCTTAAAGTTTGGGGCTGCGATGCTTATGTGAAAAAGCTTCAACCTGATAAGCTCGAACCCAAATCGGAGAAGTGCGTCTTCATAGAATACCCAAAGGAAACTATTGGGTACACCTTCTATCACAGATCCGAAGGCAAGATATTCGTTGCTAAGAATGGATCCTTTCTAGAGAAGTAGTTTCTCTTGAAAGAAGTGAGTGGGAGAAAAGTAGAAACTTGATGAGGTAATAGTACCTTCTCCCGAATTGGAAACTAGTTCATCACAGTTCCAGTGATGCCTACACCAATTAGTGAGGAAGCTAATGATGATGATCATGAAACTTCAAATCAAGTTACTACAGAACCTCGTGGGTCTCCCAGAGTACGATCCACACAAGTGTGGTACGGTAATCCTATTCTGGAAGTCATGTTACTAGACCATGATAAACCTACGAACTATGAGGAAGCGATGATGAGCCCAGATTCCGCGAAATGGCTTGAGGCCATGAAATCTGAGATGGGGTCCATGTATGAGAACAAAGAATGGACTTTGATTGACTTGCCCGATGATCGGTGAGTCATTAAGAATAAATGGATCTTCAAGAGGAAGACGGACGCTAATAGTAGTGTTACTATCTACAAAGCTAGACTTGTCGAAAAAGGTTTTTGACAAAGTTCAAGGTGTTGAATACAATGAGATTTTCTCACTCGTATCGATGCTTAAAAGTCTGTCCGAATCATGTTAGCAAATGCCACATTTTATGAAATCTGGCAAATGGATGTAAAAACTGCATTCCTTAATGGATTTATTAAAGAAGAGTTGTATATGATGCAACCAGAAGGTTTTGTCGATCCTAAAGGTGCTAACAAAATATGCAAGCTCCAGCGATCCATCTATGGACTGGTGCAAGCATCTTGGAGTTGGAATATACGCTTTGATGAGTTGATCAAAGCATATAGTTTGATACAGACTTGCGGTGAAGCCTGTATTTACAATAAAGTGAGTGGGAGCACTACCGCCTTTCTGATAAATATATGTGAGTAACATATTGTTGATCAGAAATGATGTAGAATTTTTCTGGAAAGCATAAAGGAGTATTTGAAAGGAGTTCTTCAAAAAAAAGACCTCAGTAAAGCTACTTACATATTGAGCATCAATATCTATTGAGATAGATCAAGACACTTGATAAGTTTTTCAATAAATACATACCTTGTCAAGATTTTGAAGTAGTTCAAAATGGAACAATCAAAGAAAGAGTTCTTGCCTGTGTTGCAAAGGTGTGAAATTGAGTAAGACTCAAATCCCGACCACGGTATAAAATAGAAAAGAGAATGAAAGTCATTCCCTATGCCTCAGTCATAGGTCCTATAAAGTATGCTATGCTATGTACCAGACCTATTGTATACCTTGCTCTGAATTTGGCAAGGGAGTACAATAGTGATCTAGGAGTAGATCACTGGACATTGGTCAAAAATATCCCTAGTGAGGACTAAGGAAATATTTCTCGATTATGGAGGTGATAAAAGAGCCCATCGTAAAGAGTTACATCGGTGCAAGCTTTTACACCGATCCAGATGACTCTAAGTCTCAATCTGGATACATATTGAAAGTGAGAGCAATTAGCTAGAGTAGCTCCGTGCAAAGCATTGTAGACATATAATATTTGCAAAATACATACGACTCTGAATGTGACAGACCCGTTGACTAAGCTTCTCTCACGAACAAAACATGATCACACCTTTACTCTTTGGGTGTTAATCACATAGCAATGTGAACTAGATTATTGACTCTAGTAAACCCTTTGGGTGTTAGTCACATGACGATGTGAACTATGGGTGTTAATCATATACATATACGAATATTGGTGTTAAATCACATGGCGATGTGAACTAGATTATTGACTCTAGTGCAAGTGGGAGACTGAAGGAAATATGCCCTAGAGGCAATAATAAAGTTATTATTTATTTCCTTATTTCATGATAAATGTTTATTATTCATGCTAGAATTGTATTAACCGGAAACATAATACATGTGTGAATACATAGAAAAACATAGTGTCACTAGTATGCCTCTACTTGACTAGCTCGTTAATCAAAGATGGTTAAATTTCCTAACCATAGACATGAGTTGTCATTTGATTAACGTGATCACATCATTAGGAGAATGATGTGATTGGCTTGACCCATTCTGTTAGCTTAGCACTTGATCGTTTAGTATGTTGCTATTGCTTTCTTCATGACTTATACATGTTCATACAACTATGAGATTATGCAACTCCCGTTTACCGGAGGAACACTTTGTGTGCTACCAAACATCACAATGTAACTGGCTGATTATAAAGGAGGTCTATAGGTGTCTCCGAAGGTACATGTTGGGTTGGCGTATTTCAAGATTAGGATTTGTCACTCTGATTGTCGGAGAGGTATCTCTGGGCCCTCTCGGTAATGCACATCACTATAAGCCTTGCAAGCAATGTGACTAACGAGTTAGTTGCGGGATCATGCATTACATAACGAGTAAAGAGACTTGCCAGTAACGAGATTGAACTAGGCATTGAGATACCGATGATCGAATCTCGGGCAAGTAACATACCGATGACAAAAGGAACAACGTATGTTGTTATGCGGTTTGACCGATAAAGATCTTCGTAGAATATGTAGGAGCCAATATGAGCATCCAGGTTCCGCTATTGGTTGTTGACCGGAAACGTGTCTCGGTCATGTCTACATAGTTCTCGAACCCGTAGGGTCCGCACGCTTAAGGTTTCGATGGCAGTTATATTATGAGTTTATGAGTTTTGATGTACCTAAGGAGTTCGGAGTCCCGGATGAGATCGGGGACACGACAAGGAGTCTCGAAATGGTCGAGACGTAAAGATCGATATATTGGACGACTATATTCGGACATCGGAAAGGTTCCGAGTGATTCGGGTATTTTTCGGAGTACCGGAGAGTTACGGAATTCGTATTGGGCCTTAATGGGCCATATGGGAAAGGAGAAAAAGGCCCCAAAGGGTGGCCGCACCCCTCCCCATGGACTAGTCCAAATTGGACTAGGGAGGAGGGACGCCCCCTTCCTTCCTTCTCCTTCTCCCTTCCCTTTCCTTCTCTCCTACTCCTTCTACTTGGAAGGGCTCCTAGTTCTACTAGGAAAGGGGGAATCCTACTCCCGGTGGGAGTAGGACTCCCCTAGGGCGCACCATAGAGAGAGGGCCGGCCCTCCCCCTCCTCCACTCCTTTATATATGGGGAGGGGGGCACCCCTTGGAGGAAACAACAATTGATCTCTTGTTCTCTTAGCCGTGTGCGGTGCCCCCCTCCACCATAGTCCTCCTCGATAATATTGTAGCGGTGCTTAGGCGAAGCCCTGTGATGGTAGAACATCAAGATCGTCACCACGCCGTCGTGCTGGCGGAACTCTTCCCGGACATTCTGCTGGATCGGAGTACGGGGATCGTCATCGAGCTGAACGTGTGCTAGAACTCGGAGGTGCCGTAGTTTCGGTGCTTGATCGATCGGGCCATGAAGACGTACGACTACATCAACCGCGTTGTTCTAATGCTTCCTCTTTCGGTCTACGAGGGTACGTGGATAACACTCTCCCCTCTCGTTGCTATGCATCACCATGATCTTGCGTGTGCGTAGGATTTTTTTTTTGAAATTACTATGTTCTCCAACAGAGTCGGTCTACTTGTCACGGACATGATCATGCCTAGATAATCTCATAATTATTCGCTTTTCTATCAATTGCTCGACAATATTTTGTTCACCCACCGTAATACTTATGCTATCTTGAGAGAAGCCTCTAGTGAAACCTATGGCCCCCGGGTCTATCTCTTATCATATTTGCTTTCAATCTACTTTTATTTGCATCTTTACTGTTTGCATCTATATTATAAAATACCAAAAATATATTTATCTTATCATACTATCTCTATCAGATCTGACTTTCGCAAGTGGCCGTGAAGGGATTGACAACCCCTTTATTGCGTTGGTTGCGAGTTCTTTGTTTGTTTGTGTAGGTGCATGGGACTTTTGAGGAGCATCCTACTGGATTGATACCTTGGTTCTCAAAAACTGAGGGAAATACTTACGCTACTATTGCTGCATCACCCTTTCCTCTTCAAGGAAAACCAACGCAAGCTCAAGACGTAGCAAGAAGGATTTCTGGCACTGTTGCCGGGGAGATCTTCGCTCAAGTCAAGACATACCAAATACCCATCACAAACTCATCTCCCTCGCATTTACATTATTTTCCATTTGCCTCTCGTTTTCCTCTCCCCCACTTCACCCTTGCCGTTTTATTCGCCCTCTCTTTCCCAATCTCCTCCTCTCTTTTTCGCTTGCCTTTTTCTGTTTGCTTGTGTGTTGGATTACTTGTTGCCATGGCGCAAAATAATACCAAATTGTGTGATTTCTCGAATACCAATAATAATGATTTCCTTAGTACTCCGATTGCTCCTCTTAATGATGTTGAGTCTTGTGAAATCAATACTGCTTTGCTGAATCTTGTTATGAAAGATCAATTTGCCGGCCTTCCTAGTGAAGATGACACTACTCATCTAAACAACTTTGTTGATTTGTATGATATGCAAAAGAAGAAAGATACGGATAACAATATTTTCAAATTGAAGTTATTTTGGTTTTCACTTAGAGATCGTGCTAAAGTTTGGTTTTCGTCTTTGCCTAAAAACAGTATTGATTCTTGGAACAAGTGCAAAGATGCTTTTATCTCTAAGTATTTTCCTCCCGCTAAGATTATCACTCTTAGGAACGATATTATGAATTTTAAACAACTTGATCATGAGCATATTGCCCAATCTTGGAAAAGAATGAAATTGATGATTCGCAATTGCCCTACTCATGGTTTGAATTTATGGACGATCATACAAATTTTTTATGCCGGTTTGAACTTTGCTTCTAGAAATCTCTTAGATTCGGCCGCGGGAGGCACGTTTATGGAAATCATGTTAGGAGATGCTACAAAACTTCCTTATAATATTATGGCTAATTATTCTCAATTGCACACCGAAAGATCTTCTAGTAAAAAAGTGCATGCTATAGAAGAAATCAATGTTTTGAGTGGAAAGATGGATGAACTTATGAAATTGTTTACTACTAAAAATACTCCTCTTGATCCCAATAATATGCCCTTGTCTACTTTGATTGAGAATAATAATGAATCTATGGATGTGAATTGTGTTGGTAGGAATAGTTTTGGAAACAATGCTTATAGAGGAAACTTTAATGCTAGACCGTTCCCTAGTAATTCCTCTAATAATTATGGAAATTCCTACAATAATTCTTATGGTATTTTTAATAAGATGCCCTCTGATTTTGAGAATAGTGTGAAAGAATTTATGATTTCTCAAAAGAATTTTAATGCTTTGCTTGAAGAAAAATTGCTCAAAGTTGATGATTTGGCTAGGAATGTTGATAGACTTTCGCTTGATGTTGATTCTCTTAAACTTAGATCTTCTCCTCCTAAGCATGATATCAAGGAGTCTCTCAAAGCAATGAGAATTTCCATTGATGAGTGCAAGGAAAGAACCGCTAGATTGTGTGCTAAGAAAGATTGCTTTGTAAAAGCGTGTTCTTCTAGTTTCCATGAAAATAATGTTGAAGATCTTAAAGTTATTGATGTGTCTCCTTTTAGATCCATGTTTTTCAATATGAATCTTGATAATTATGGGACTGATGATGAGTCAACTTTGCCTAAAAGGCGTCCCAAGAATTCGGAGTTTTTAGATCTTGATGCTAAATTTGGTAAAAGTGGGATTGGAGAGGTCACATCTTTAAATAGCATTGAACCCACTATCTCGGATTTCAAGGAATTTGATTATGATAATTGTTCTTTAGAAGGTTTTATTTCCTTGTTGCAATCCGTTGTTAATTCTCCTCATGCTTATAATCAAAATAAAGCCTTTACCAAACATATCGTTGATGCCTTGATGCAATCTTATGATGAAAAACTTAATTTGGAAGTTTTTATACCTAGAAAACTTAACGATGAGTGGGAACCTACTATAAAGATTAGAATTAAAGATCATGAGTGTTTTGCTTTGTGTGATTTGGATGCTAGTGTTTCCACGATTTCGAAAACTTTATGTGATATTCTAGGTTTCCATGATCTTGATGATTGCTCTTTAAATTTGCACCTTGCGGATTCCACCATTAAAAAGCCAATGGGAAGAATCAATGATGTTCTCATTGTTGCAAATAGAAATTTGGTGCCCGTAGATTTTATTGTTCTTGATATAGATTGCAATCTTTCTTGCCCTATTATTCTTGGTAGACCTTTTCTTAGAACGATTGGTGCGATTATTGATATGAAGGAAGAGAATATTAGATTCCAATTTCTATTAAAGAAAGGCATGGAGCACTTTCCAAGAAAGAAAGTCAAATTACCTTATGAATCTATCATGCGGGCTACTTATGAATTTAGTGCCAAAGATGGCACTCGTTAGATCTATCTTCGCTTTTATGCCTAGCTAGGGGCGTTAAACGATAGCGCTAGTTGGGAGGCAACCCAATTTTCTTTGTGTTTTTTGTTTTTGTTCCTGTTTAGTAATAAATCTTGCATCTACCTTATGTTTAGATGTGTTTTTATCTTTTAATTAGTGTTTGTGCCAAGTAGAACCTATAGGATAACCTATGATGATAGTTGATTTGATTCTGCTGAAAAACAGAAACTTTGTGCGCACGACATTAGTTTTGTTAAATCACAAAAACGTGATTTTGCGTTGATTCTTTTTGATTCTGATCAATAGATACATTGTCCAGGACTTCCTATTTTCGTAGGATTTTTAGAGTTCCAGAAGTTTGCGTTAGTTACAGATTGCTACAAACTGTTCTGTTTTTCATGTGTTGTTTGTTTATTTCGATGCATCTATGGCTAGTATAAAGTGGTATGAAACATAGAGAACTTGGAATACAGTAGGTTTAACACCAAAATAAATAAATAATGAGTTCATTACAGTACCTTATGTGGTGGTTTTGTTTTCTTTCACTAACGGAGCTTATAAGATTTCCTGTTGAGTTTTGTGTTGTGAAGTTTTCAAGTTTTGGGTAAAGCTTTTATGGACTATGGAATAAGGAGTGGCAAGATCCTAAGCTTGGGGATGCCCAACACACCCCAATATATTCAAGAATAGCCAAAAGCCTAAGCTTGGGGATGCCTCGGGAAGGCATCCCCTCTTTCGTCTTCGTTCACTGGTAACTTTACTTGGAGCTATATTTTTATTCGCCACATGATATGTGTTTTGCTTGGAGCGTCGTGTATTATATTATTCTTTGATTTTTAGTTTACCACAATCATCCTTGCTGTGCACACCTTTTGGGAGGAGCCTATTTGATTAGAATTTGCTAGAATACTCTATGTGCTTCACTTATATCTTTTGAGCTTGATAGTTTTTGCTCTAGTGCTTCACTTATATCTTTTAGAGCACGTCGGTGACTTATTTTTGTAGAAATTGCTAGTCTCTCATGCTTCACTTATATATTTTTGAGAGTCTTTTAGAACAGCATGGTATTTGCTATGGTTATAAAATTGGTCCTAGAATGGTAGGCATCCAAGTTGGGTATAATAAAAACTATCATAGGAAGTGAATTGGATACTATGATCAATTTGATACTTGATAATTGTTTTGAGATATGGAGGTAGTGATATTAAAGTCATGCTAGTTGGGTGATTATGAATTTAAAGAATGCTTGTGTTGAAGTTAGCAAGTCCCGTAGCATGCACGTATGGTTAAAGTTGTGTAACAAATTTGAAACATGAAGTGTACCTGGCTTGTGCATCCTTATGAGTGGCGGTTGGGGATGAGCGATGGTCTTTTCCTACCAATCTATCCCCCTAGGAGCATGCACGTAGTGCTTGATTTTTGATGACTTCTAAATTTTTGCAATAAGTATATGAGTTCTTTTTACTATTGTTGAGTACATGGATTATATGCACTTTTACCTATCCACCATTGCTAGCCTCTTCGGTACCGTGCGTTGCCCTTTCTCACCTTGAGAGTTGGTGCAAACTTCGCCGGTGCATCCAAACCCCGTGATACGATACGCTCTATCACACATAAACCTCCTTATATCTTCCTCAAAACAGCCACCATACCTACCTATTATGGAATTTCCATAGCCATTCCGAGATATATTGCCATGCAACTTTCCACTGTTCCGTTTATCATCATCATGACATACTTTACTTTTGTCATATTGCCATTGCATGATCATGTAGTTGACATCGTATTTGTGGCAAAGCCACCATGCATTAATTTTCATACATGTCACTCTTGATTCATTGCACCATCCCGGTACACCGCCGGAGGCATTCATATAGAGTCATATCTTGTTCTAGTTTCGAGTTGTAATTCATATGTTGTAATCAATAAAAGTGTGATGATCATCATTATTAGAGCATTACCCAAAAAGAAAAAAAGAAAGGCCAAAAAGAAAAGAAAAAAAAGGCCCAAAAAAGAAAAAAAAGAAAAAAAAGAAAAAGAAAATAAATAAAAAGGGCAATGTTACTATCTCTTTTCCACACTTGTGCTTCAAAGTAGCACCTTGTTCTTCATGTAGTGAGTCTCATATATTGTGCTTCAAAGAAGCACCATGTTTTTCATATAGTGAGTCTCATAAGTTGTCTTTTTCATACTAGTGGGAATTTTTCATTATAGAACTTGGCTTGTATATCCTACGATGGGCTTCCTCAAATGCCCTAAGTCTTCATGAGCAAGCAAGTTGGATGCATACCCACTAGTTTTCTTTGTAGAGCATCCTTTTATAGCTCTAGTGCATCCGTTGCATGGCAATCCCTACTCCTCATGTTGACATCAATTGATGGGCATCTTCATAGCCCGTTGATTATCCTTGTCAATGTGAGACTTTCTCCTTTTTGTCTTCTCCACACAATCCCCATCATCATATTCTATTCCACCCATAGTGCTATATCCATGGCTCACGCTCATGTATTGCGTGAAGGTTGAAAAAGTTTGAGATTATTTAAGTATGAAACAATTGCTTGGCTTGTCATCGGGGGTATAGAAGTTGGGAACATCTTTTTGTGACGAAAATGAAGCATAGCCTAACTATATGATTTTGTAGGGATGAACTTTCTTTTGCCATGTTATTTTGAGAAGACATGGTTACTTTGATTAGTATGCTTGAAGTGTTACTATTTCTTGTATCAATATGAACTTTTATTTTGAATCATTTGGATTTGAACATTCATGCCACAATAAAGAAAATTACATTGAGAATTATGCTAGGTAGCATTCCACATCAACAATTCTCTTTTTATCACTTACCTACTCGAGGACGAGCAGGAATTAAGCTTGGGGATGCTTGATACGTCTCCAACATATCTATAATTTTTGATTGTTCCGTGCTATTATATTACCCCTTTTGTATGTTTATGGGCTTTATTTTACACATTTGTATCATTTTTGGGACTAACCTACTAACCGGAGGCCCAGCCCGTATTGCTGTTTTTTTGCCTATTTCAGTATTTCGAAGAAAAGGAATATCAAACGGAGTCCAAATGGAACGAAACCTTCGGGAGCGTGATTTTTGGAACGAACGTGATCCAGAGGACTTGGAGTGCAAGTCAAGAAGCAGCCGAGGCAGCCACGAGATAGGAGGGTGCGCCCCCCCTATAGGGCGCGCCCCCTGTCTCATGGGCCCCTCGGGCGGCCACCGACGTACTTCTTCTTCCTATATAAGCCTACATACCCCGAAAACATCCAAGGAGCCAACGAAACACAATTTCCACTACCGTAACCTTCTGTATCCGCGAGATCCCATCTTGGAGCCTTCGTCGGCGCTCCACCGGAGGGGGAATCGACCATGGAGGGCTTCTACATCAACACCATAGCCCCTCCGATGAGTTGTGAGTAGTTTACCACAGACCTACGGGTTCATAGTTATTAGCTAGATGGCTTCTTCTCTCTTTTTGGATCTCAATACAATGTTCTCCCCCTCTCTTGTGGAGATCTATTCGATGTAAACTCTTTTTGTGGTGTGTTTATCGAGATCTGATGAATTGTGGGTTTATGATCAAGTTTGTCTATGAATATTATTTGAATCTTCTCTAAATTCTTTTATGTGTGATTGAGTTATCTTTGCAAGTCTCTTCGAATTATCAGTTTGGTTTGCCCTACTAGATTGATCTTTCTTGCCATGGGAGAAGTGCTTAGCTTTGGGTTCAATCTTGCGGTGTCCTTACCCAGTGACAGAATGGGTTGCAAGGCACGTATTGTATTGTTGCCATCGAGGATAAAAAGATGGGGTTTATATCATATTGCTTGAGTTTATCCCTCTACATCATGTCATCTTGCTTAAAGCGTTACTCTGTTCTTATGAACTTAATACTCTAGATGCAGGGAGGAGTCGGTCGATGTGTGGAGTAATAGTAGTAGATGCAGGCAGGAGTCGGTCTACTTGTCACGGACGTGATACCTATATACATGATCATGCCTAGATAATCTCATAATTATTCTCTTTTTTATCAATTGCTCGACAGTAATTTTTTCACCCACCGTAATACTAATGCTATCTTGGGAGAAGCCTCTAGTGAAACCTATGGCCCCCGGGTCTATCTCTTATCATATTTGCTTTCAATCTACTTTTATTTGCATCTTTACTGTTTGCATCTATATTATAAAATACCAAAAATATATTTATCTTATCATACTATCTCTATCAGATCTGACTTTCGCAAGTGGCCGTGAAGGGATTGACAACCCCTTTATTGCGTTGGTTGCGAGTTCTTTGTTTGTTTGTGTAGGTGCATGGGACTTTTGAGGAGCATCCTACTGGATTGATACCTTGGTTCTCAAAAACTGAGGGAAATACTTACGCTACTATTGCTGCATCACCCTTTCCTCTTCAAGGAAAACTAACGCAAGCTCAAGACGTAGCAGCGGCGAGCTCGAGACGCCCCCCGTGGTGGAGCAGAGCAGAGGAGGGGGGATGTCAGAGGTGGAGTGGCAGGAGGCGCGACGGCGTGGTGGAGCAAGGGCCAGCAGCAAGGCAAGCGAACGAGAAGGAGAAGGAGAGGCGCTCGCAAGGGAGAGGGGCAGCGTGACGGAGGGGAACCCGCGGTGGTGGCGGTGAGGGGATCAGGACGAGGAGCTCCTCTCCTGAGCGTGGTGACGGTGTGAGGGAGGAGATGAGGGAGAGTGGGGGATCGAGGAGAGATCTAGGGTTATAGGTGCGGCTGGGCTTAGGTGGGTCAGTGGCGCGGGCTAGGCCAAGCTGCGGACTGGTGGGCTGGCTGCATCTCTCTCTCTCTCTCTCTCTAATCCCTTAGCAGAAAAAACAAGAGAAGAAAAGAAAGTCTAGGAGGAGAGTTTGGGCATATTTTCTCGGACTCACAAAATGAGCTCGACCCAGGAAAAATAAAAGTGGCATGATAGAAAGATTTAAATTCAAATCCATTTGAATTTAATTCGAATGGTTTGAACTAGGACAACATTTTAGAAGAGTCCGAAATGTGGAGAGTTTTGGAGGAGCTTAGGAAAGTGATGAAAGAATTTAAGGGCAAAGTTTGAGATCAGGAAGTGTGATAACAAAGGCATGGGGGATTATTTTGCAAATGTGTCAAAGGTAATTCCACATCAATGGAATATTTTATAATAGCTCCCTAATATTGGGACGATATGTTATAAAGAGAAGTCACCCTTCCCTCGATTTAAATGGATTGAAGATCCATACAATTTATTTAAAAGAGTTATAAAATTAATGATATGATGGCATGATGGAATGATGCAATGCAAGAGATGACATGATGAATGCAACAAAGCAACTGAAACACACGGTGACAACGGGAATAAATGGAAGGCATATGGAGCATCGGTCTCGGGGCGTCACATGACAGTACAAATTATTAAGAGCCAACATGGCTGAATAGGGGAAAGTTCAACGATGCTAACTAGGTGGAAGTTCATCCTCTTCCTCTTCTTCTTCTGCTACCGTGCTTCTTCTTCTTACTCTCTTCCGTTATTGCCTCTTCTTCTTCTGCTTCTTCTTGTTCTTCTTCTTCTTGTTTTTCCGCTCCAGATCCTTTGTTTGACCTTTGTTATCCCACATTGCCTGAGCTTACTCTAACCTTTTGTTCTTCCATGGTTCATTGTCGAACGCCCCCACACCATGGCCAGAGCTGATCACCTCATCAGGAGTCGCATCTTCCTCCTCCGGCACAAGTTCATCAATTCCCCACTGTAGAATCTAGTCGTGAATGATGCAACATGCAAGAACAAGTTTGACCTGGGTAGGATAAGGGTGGAATGGCTTCGGATCCAGGATCTTAAACCTATTCTTCAGAGCTTAAAATGCCCTCTCGGCTGTTACTCTAAGGCTGGAGTGTGTGAGATTGAACAATTCCTGGGGAGTCCTAAGATAGTTCCTACCAGAGAACTCATTCAGATGGTACCTATTTTTTCTAAAGGGTGGAATAACACCTGGCCAACATGCATAGCCAGCATCTCCTAGAGCTCCCAACTGCGAAGCTCTATTCTAGAGCGAGTCAAAAATTCGTGGATCCATGGTTTGGATGAAGCTATGTACTCGGGTAGAGATGATTTGTCTCAAAGATGTTCCGCTCATCCAAGAATCTGAAACTTCATCTACATAAACTCATAAATAGTCCTTTCCTTTCTTTTCTTGACTTAAAAAGGTAATCAATCCTTTCTTTTCATCTTTTATCAAGTCTTCCTCTTCCTGATTGAGTCAATCAGGGATAGAAATTCGGATCAACTATGAGGAGTAGGGCTGTTGGGCAAGTGAATGAACTCTCTCCTAGGCATTTCCAATAAGTTCTTTGAGGTAGAACTTGCCATCAGGGATGTTGATGCCATCATGACGACTCATCTATCACTGAGAATGTTAGCATCATGTGCTGATCCTTCCCAGCAAGCACTATTGCAGGATGCTGCTAATGCGACACTATGATCAGAGACCCTTTGATGAAACTGTGTGCGATGCATTAATCGCAAACGGTGGTGTAAAAAACCATCAAAAAGTTGCAAAACGTTTGCGATGACGAATGCATCAAACACGGTTCAGATTTTAGTTCCATGTGTGATGTAGGGCATATGGTTCAGTGCAATTAACCGTTTGCGATGAGGAGCAACAAAAGAAATGGGCAGCCAGGTGAAGGTGTGTGCGATAAACAACATACGGTTCACTAGGATGAACTGTTTGTGATTAGGCAACACAAAATAAACGGCCAGCCAGATCAAGGTGTGTGCGATATACGACATGCGGTTCACGCAAATGAACTGTTTGTGTTGGGACAATAGAACATAAACGATTCAATATAACAAGATGTGTGTGATAGGCGGCAGACAGGTCTATAATCATAGATGTGTGCGAAGACCGATAATAACACAGACAATTGTTGCTAAGAAGACGTGTGTGTTGTATGATGGGATTGCATACAGAACGACAACATATATATACACACTTATAAGGACATGGTTGCATAACCAAATTAAACACCCACTTACATAGATGGCTACTATAACCATGGCATTTGCACACACCAAAGTAAACTAATACATGCATAATTTCATAGTGGCTTCTACACACATGACACTTCCACACACCAATAAAGTAAACTGTATATTACATGCATGATTAACTAGCATAAACAATCATCTGATCATCATCTACTTCTTGTGAAGCTTGCTCTGCTTGTGGCTCAATCCGGGCTCGTCGATTTGGGTAACGAGGCACTTCCTCATGTCAACGATCCGCCTGTGCATCTCGTAGCATGTGTACACGCTCTTGGCTGCGAACCTGAGGTGAGGTTCATCCAGTCGCTGCATCCAGGCCCTATGCCAGGATACAGGACTTGTTCTCTGGGCATCCTGCTTCATCTTTTTGCAGTAGGGGTCGACGATGGCCGAGGTGAGTTCGACCAGGGAGTCCTTCTTCGTGCTACCCCAGACCCTGTAGTGGTCACGGATTTCGACAAGGTTATCGTATGCCAAGCCTGTAACACTGAGCGCTTTTACATCATCGGTGGTTTCCACCGTGGCGAACTTGGTCGGTGTTGTTGACAAACCTGTTGAAACGGTCGCAAGGCTCCGTGGCCGTGCAGTAGTAGTAGATGAGGAAATGATGGCGCACGAACAACTGGGCAACGACAACCTTCTGATCTATGCCGGGAACACCGGCGGTGTACTGGAGGTCGACACCGACCACCTTGTACTTGTCTCCAGCAAGCAACTGCTGAACGATGTTGATGTAGTCGTCCACCACAGCCGGGTCGATGGTGTACACCACCGAGAGATACGTCTCCCTCGCATGGGTCTCCACTTTATGCTCGCCGAACTCCATTGGAGCGCCACTAGACATCCCCTCTCTATGTGTCACCATCGGTGTGCTTGTTGTGTTGTGGGGCGCGATCGAAAGGTTGGAGACACTAAGGTTATAATGGTTGCGGGAATTAAGGGGGGGGGGGGCGGACGACACGTCCTGATGGTAGTTCTAATTCATAGCGCGTAACTTCATCGTGCCGCACGTAACTGCATCGCGTGGCAACGTGCACGGCGCAACCGCATGCATACAGGGCCCCCAACGTGATCGTGCGTAGGCCCAACCATTGGCAGAGCGCGCGCGGAGGGACGCGAGCAGAGCGCTCCACGGTCGCCTCAACGACGAGCAACCATATATATGCATATAGCAGTTGAACACACAAGGAAAAGTTGTCCACAACCTGAGCGCACCGATGGACGTGAGTAGAGCGTGCCATGGCGCCTAACAGTGAGCAACCATATATATGCATATAGCAGTTGAACTGTTTCTATAAATTAAGCACGACTGCTTAATCTATGAATGAAATCTATGCTTAATTACTGAATTTTAGTTGCAAAATTAGATAGTGCTAGTGATTTTTAGCTGCATATTTTGACAAATCGCCATTGGAACCGCTGGATGTCCTCTCTGTATGTGTCGTCGTGGGTGTGCTTATTGTGTCATGCACCGGCCCCAAACACTGGCAGCACAACTTATAAATTGATGGATGGAGTACTAGTTACAGTGATGCATATAATTAAGCAAAGGAATCACACATGTCTGTATTGACTGGAACGAGAATGCAATAGCACAATAAGAATTAAGGAGGCAAGAAGAAAGATGCATCCATCAACGTACGACCTCCTCCTCCTCAACTAAGTGTGTCGGGCCACCGACTGGCGGCTAAGGAGCGGCGACTTTTGTGGCGAGGTCAAGGTGCTTCTCAGCAAAGGCATCCAAGGCTTCCAGCCGGTTGAAGAAGGCCAACGTTGTAGCGTCCTCACTGGCCTTGTAGATACCTATGTACACGATTTGCTCGTACACGTGGATGTGTAGGTCGACGAATTCTTGCAGGGCGAGGCGCCTCGCGGCGAGCGCGGCCTCCAGGTGGACATTCTTCATGGCTTCGGCGGGCAGTCCAGGGCCAGCAGTGCTTGAAAGAGGTTCCGACCATGGAGGCCGATTAGGATGGCAGGCAATGAGGAGCCCGGGCGCGTAGGCTGGAGGAGTACGACGATGTCGTCCGTGAGCTTCTTGATGACGGTGAACTTGTTGGTAGTGGCAACGATCATCTAGTCCAACTGAGAGTCGTAGCTGGCGTCGACGACGGCCATCCACCAGCCGGTCGCCAACACTGTCTGGAGACGATCCTTGGTGCATCGTGGACCGTCTGGCACAGCCGCTGGCCGCTCGCGCGCATCGGCGCCATGGGTCTGGCGTGATCACTTTTGCGCTTAGTGTAGGTGCTTAGGCAAATGGTCAGGTGCGTATGATGTGGTAGATGCATTGGAATGGAGGGGCGCCTTTATATGAGTGCAAACTGCATTGTATTCACATCGTGCTGCCTCTTTTCCCGGTCCTCCTCCCATTACTTCCCTCATGCATTCATGATGCTAATTGAAGGAGGATTCATCATTGGTCATTCAACATTTCGAGAACCGCTACCCTCTCCCTCGTCTGCATTAAAGCCGTATCGGGAACTGCACCGCCCGCTGCACGCCCGCCTGAACACGCCTCCTCACCTCCATCTATGCTTAATTACTGAATTTTAGTTGCAAAAATTAGATACTGCTAGTGATTTTTAGCTTCATATTTTGACAAATCACAGTGTTACAAGGTTGACAAATGGCAATGTTACTAGATCAACAAATGTCAATCTTTCCAGTTTGACAAATGGCAACATACCCAATATGACAGATGCAAATCTTACCAAATTGTTTGTAAGTGATTGCACACGGGTCATCCAAAAGAACTGTTTGCTTTGAAGAGATGCACAAATCCTGCTCTCACTTTGCATACGGGTGTTCTTTCTAAAACGTTTGTGATCAAGAGCCATTAAAACCTATAGCCATTAAAAGCAAGACACGTGGCGTCACGTGAATGGTTAAAATTTGAGTTATGCATATAAATGCATTGAAAACTCAATTAATGCATAAAAGTGTCCAAACGAACCCCAAAAAAATCCCAAAAGTTGACACAACACTCCTGTTGTTCTATGTTGACACGAGAAATTTTTTTGAAAGCAATAAGAGGCAATGGATATCATTTCGTCCCCAAAGGTGGGACGTTCCCTAGTGAAACCATCATGCTTGTTGTGAGAAGCTCTGGTTTGTGAGAAGCATATACCCAAACCTGCCCCAAATGGGACCAAAAATGTACCACGACATGTTGATGCCGCTCCATGATAGCATGCCAAGTTTCATGAATTTCAAACAAGTTTTGGATTTACTAGAATTTAAAAACCAGTTACCTCAATGTTTGTGGCCAAGTGACGGTGGCAGGGTGTTTGACATTCATTCCCATTTCTTGCATGGGACCTAAGCATGCAACCAAGGACACAAATTTGAATTTTCAACCAATTTATATGCATTAGAGCATGTGCATGTAGTTCAAATTTGAATTATGCACATAAATGCATTGAGAAACTCAATTAATGCATAAAATGTCCAAACGAACCCCGAAAAATCCCAAAAGTTGACACAACACTCCTGTTGTTATATGTTGACACGAGAAAATATTTGAAAGCAATAAGAGGCAATGGATATTGTTTCGTCCCCAAAGGTGGAACGTTCCCTACCGAAACCATCAGGCTTATTGTGAGAAGCTCTGATTTGTGAGAAGCATATCCCCAAACCTGCCCCAAATGGGACAAAAAAGTTACCACGACATGTTGATGCCGCTCCATGATAGCATGCCAAGTTTCATGAATTTCAGACGAGTTTTGCATTTACTAGAATTTAAAAACCAGGTATCTCAATGTTTGCGGCCGAGGGTGGCAGGGTGTTTGACATTCATTGCCATTTCTTGCATGGGACCTAAGCATGCAACCAAGGACACATATTTGAATTTTCAACCAATTTATATGCATTAGAGCATGTGCCTGTAGTTCACATTTGAATTATGCACATGAATGCATAGAAAACTCAGTTAATGTATAAAAATATCCAAGCTAACCTCCAAAAATCCCCAGAATTGACACAACACCCCTGTTGTTCTATGTTGACACTAGGAAAAAAATGAAATTGAGAAGAGGCAATGCATATCGTTTCATCCAGAAAGGTGAAACATTCCCTACCAAAATCATCGGGCTTGTTGTGAGAAGCTCTGGTTTGTGAGAAGCTCTGGTTTGTGAGAAGCATATCCCAAAACCTGCCCCAAATGGGACAAAAAATTTACCACGACATGTTGATGCCTCTCCATGACAGCATGCCAAGTTTCATGAATTTCAGATGAGCTTTGGATTTACTAGAATTTAAAAACCAGGTATATATCTCAATGTTTGCGGCCCAGTGCCAGTGGCAGGGTGTTTGACATTCATTCTCATTTCTTGCATGGGACCTAAGCATGCAACCAAGGACACATATTTGAATGTTCAACTAATTTATATGCATTAGAGCATGTGCATCTAGTTCAAATTTAGTTATGCACATGAATGCATAGAAAACTCAGTTAACGTATAAAAATGTCCAACCGAACCCCGAAAAATCCCAAAAATTGAGACAACACTCCTGTTGTTCTATGTTGACACTCGGGGAAAAAATTTGAAATCGAGAAGATGCAACGGATATCGTTTCATCTAGAAAGGTGAAACGTTCCCTACCGAAACCATCACACTTGTTGTGAGAAGCTCTGGTTTGTGAGAAGCTTATACCCAAACCTGCCCCAAATGGGACAATTTTTTTACCACGACATGTTGATGCCGCTCCATGATAGCATGCCAAGTTTCATGAATTTTGGACGACTTTTGGATTTACTAGAATTGCAAAAGCAAGCACCTCAAGGTTTGCCGGAGAGCCACGGTGCCGTGGTGTTTGAAATTCATCCCCATTTCTTGAATGGGGCGTAAGCATCAACCCATGGACACATATATCATTTTACAACCCATTTTGGTGCACCAGAGCATGTGCATGTGGTTTAATTTTGAATTGTGCACCTGAAATGCCTAGAAAACCAAGTTACCGTATAAAAATGTCCAAACGAACCTTGAATAATTCCAAATTTTTTGATGACACACCTATAGTTGCATGTTCACTACAGATAGAAGTTCTAGCAATTCAAACACCATCCTTTGCAGTTGTGACCCCATTATGTAATTCAAATCATGATGAAAAATCAAGTAGATCCCACACAATTTATTATCACCAACCGTGTGAGATGCAGTACAAAATATCGTGGAGCACCGTCGGTGTATAGTATGCCTATGGCTTATGCGAGAAGGTGCGACGGCTACAGTCCGCAGCCCGCTCTGAATAAGGGACCGTGTCTGATGACACTTTGTGCACCAGTTTTTTCGCTGAAGCGATTCCAAATTTTCGGCTTCTGCAGAAATATCTACCTCCCCGCCCCTCCCCCTTACCAAAAGACACATTTCCCCTATTTTTGCCTTCCTTTCCAAGTTGAAACCTTCACTCCTTGCTTGCAGCGCCGCTTCCTCGCCGGTGACCCTCCTTCACGCTGCTCGGCCTCACCTATCCAGGCAGGTAATCCACACCCGAACCCCCTCCTCCTCCTCCTTCCACATCCCACATGCCCCGACCGCCAGCGCGAGCGCGACACCTTCCACCCAATTCACCGACCCCTCCACCAAATAAGCGCCGCCCTAAGCCATGGTGCACGCAGTATAGCCAGGATCTCAAGGAGCATTTGGCAGTGGTGAAGCAAATCGCGGCCGCACACGCGGATGAGGTCGTGATGGCTGCCATTCATGCTGACCCCTAGATCTTGGAGGAGCACCTCGCCGTTGAGGCCATCGTCGATGCCTCGCGCGCCGATGCCGTGGTGCGGTTGTCTGCATTAAACAACAGTTCGTGGCTTTTTCTCAGGCCACCGTCGGTACCTTCGACGAAGACTATGAGGTGTTTTCTCAGCATGCACATGCTTACCTCATCTCGAGAGCCAGCAAGTTGGTGCCCGGAGCGGCTCAGGCTACTCACCACTACAATGAGGGCACCCATGATGCGGAGGCCTCACCCTCTTCCATGTCCAAGGAGCCAATCGTCATCGATATCTCCGACAATGAGTAGCTTGTCTTATTAGCTCACTATAAGGACCCATGTTCAGTTTGCTAGCTACTGCCTTTCCTTAACAAATTCTAGTGAATTGTGCTATCTGCTTTTACCATGCAATCTTCTGCTCTAGTGTATATGTTCTATATGTCGTGCAATGTGGTGTTCAGTTAACTATTTGGTTCAATTCTGCAAATGTGATGTTCAATTCTTTAGGGTGCAATTTTCCAAGTTGTCAAGCATTCTTGGTTTGGTTAACTGTATGATCTTCTATTAGGAGTATGTTATATTGTGCAATGTGGTGCTCAGTTAACGTTTGGTCCCTTTGTTGTGGTGTTTAGTTAAATGTTTGGTTCAATTCTGCAATGCGATGTTCAATTGTTGTGTGTGCATTCTGTTATTGTATACCATGTGAGAAATAAATCGAATTTGGCCGTACTAAATACATGAGAAACAAATACGATTGCTATATTTCCAAGTTGTTAAGCATGCTTGGTTTGGTTAACTGTTTGATCTTCTATTAGGAGTATGCTTTATTGTGCAATGTGGTGCTCAGTTAATGTTTGGTTCATTTGTTGTGGTGTTTAGTTAACTGCTTGGTTCAATTCTGCAATGCGATGTTCAATTGTTGTGGTTGCATTATGTTATTGTATACCATGTGAGGAATAAATTGAATTTGGCTGCACTTAATACATGAGAAACATATACAAGTGCTATATTTCCTAGTTCTTAATCATGCTCAGTTTGGATAAATGGGTTTTCCATGTGGCTTGAATTAATCTGATGAATCTGCAATGTGCTTATTTTTCAACAACATATTTTCTATACCACTATATAGTGTGCCAATAGCTTCAAAAATAGTCGTTGGATATGCCCATCCAACGGTCAAGAGATGGCAAATCCGAGCATTATCATCCGCTGGATATAGTTTTTAACTCATAGGATACTGCCACGTGGCCTTCTAATTGAAAACTCAACTCTATCATCTCATGTGTTCTAGAAGTATCTATCCACATGCTTATCTGATACTCAAAAGAGGCTAGAACAATCTGGATTCTAGATAGGTAAGAACCAAGTTGGATCTTGTCCAGTACGATTCTAGAAAAGAAAATACATATTCAAATGTATTTTTCCATGCTTTATATATATATATATATAAATGACGTGTAAAGCACATACAATTTACTATTACTGATAGCATGTGAACCCTTACTTAACTTGATGACTAACTACCTTATATGTGTTGCAGGGAAACAATGGGAAGCATTGAGGTTTACAAGATGGTACTAACTATTATACCTTGCCCTTTTTTATTCCTTTGCCCCATTTCCAATATAGAGAAGATATTTATGCACATCCTTGTTTTCAGGCCTTTCCAAAGCAGTTCACTGATGATTACCTCTCAAACCACCTCTATGGTCAAGAGGCGAGGAAAGTTTTCATACAACACTCATAGTTCAATGTTGAAGTGTTCCTAAAGAGGACGAAGGATGGACGGTCAATCATCCACAGGCACTGGCCTAAAGTTGCAAGACCTTCCAATATGAATGAAGGCTCAATATTTGCCTTCCGCTTCAACAGTTTTCCAAATGAGATGCATCTGCCTATGTACCGTCTATGAAGCTAATTTCGAAAGGTTCTAGATGTTGCATGTGAAACTTGGTGCTCGTGCAGTTGTGTAATGGGGTAGCTGAGTGCTGAAGCTATATCATGTTGTACTCGGATGTATTTCAATTATGAAATCCTGCTTCCTTAATATAGAAATGAAATATATTATGTGCTTAATATGAATGTCAATTAGATTAATAAATGGATTATTAATAGTAGGGCAATTAGCCTGATAATTGGATTTTCCTATTGCAAATGGTTATTGAGAAAACACCGTGGGTGATGACCTCAGGCAACACACACAGTTTCTAGCAATAAAACGTGTTGGATCAATGAACAATCACACACGTCATTCTTTTGAAAACTGTTTGCGTTACACCACCTTGCGCAAACGTTTTCCTTGGAGTGACTATGTGGGATGTATATACGAACGGAAACCTTTAGCGGAGACTGACTGCGTGGGATGTACTTATGACCGGAAACGATTTCGCCTGTATAATTGTATTTTTTAGCACTACTGTACGTATAACCATATTTGGTCGCTCACTGGTCGCACACGACCTCATTTTGCCAAGCGTGTGTGCCAGGAGGGCAAATCCCCGACGGTTTCTGGGTCATGTGGGAAGGACCCCCTATCGCAGTCACTCACTAGGTGATGGTTCCGAACGCCGTCGCGAAAAGGGGTTAAAAACCGTTTGTATAGCACCGACGCGTATGAGTGAAGATAGCACATACATGGACTTCAGATAGAAGTCAACAGCAACAAGCACATTCTGATTTGTGTAGTGCTTCCTCCCTTTATATGTTGCAGCTTGTGACCTCGACACTCTGGCCGTGACATGAGTACCATCTATTGCTCCAATGCAATCCTGGAATGGCATTACAAGATGCTAGAATGGCTACAACATAACAATAACAACATATCTAGGCATGAACTACATACTATCAATACTCACCTTGAAGCATGGATACCATCTTGTGCTAGTGCGAATCTTGGTAGGAGTCTGGATGGTTGGTGACCTGATCATCTCTCATCTGAGCTCTCCAACAGCATACAACACTTGCTTGAAGTACCTAGAGATGGTCTCCATTGATCTCCTGAAGGTGTTTTGTACAATCATGAATCTCTCGTTATGACCAACAACATGGAGGAAGATGGCTACTCGCTCTTCCGCAGTGGTGTGGATGCTATCTTCTAGCAGCCCCCTGCTCCTGAACGTCTGCACAAGCCTGGCAAAATGTGCTCTTTACATTCGAAACATCCATAGAGCCTATATGTCGTTGCAGTTGTAGATGTAGTTCAGATTCGCTATCCTCTCCTGATCCAGGATTAACATCAGACCATATCGGATGAGCGGTTTGTCATTCCGATGAACAACTCTCTTATGGACCAACATGATCAGGCTTGAACCATAGCTATCAGTGTTGCTGCTTGAACTAGAAACTTCGTTCGTTCATCCACAACCTAAGCGACATCCATGATGCGGTCAATAATGGCGCAATCGACCCCAAGCGCTCCTACCGAATGACCTAACAGAGGAGAGGGAGGGGGTAGCTTACCAGCTTTTGGGTCAGGGAGGCATGGACGAGACGAGGATATCCGGACATACTCAAAGAAGAAGGGGAGAAGCAGTTGCCGCTTCCGGGGAGTGTTGCTCCAGCCACCAACACCGTCGCCGCCGCTATCGCAACCACATATATGAGTCACCGGCACCGCCGGTGCCAATAACAGAGGAGGGCTTGTCCTAGATCCAGGGTGAGTGAGTAAAAGGGGTGGTGAGGGTATATCTCGTGCCATCCCGCCTCCATTGATTTCCCCCTCCCGCCATCTGTGACCGGATCCCCCTGCACCACGCCCTATGTTACATCTTCCTTTTGCGATGACTTAACCTGGCTCGCCGGAAACGGCCGATTCGAGCGTTCCCAACAAGCCAGGCTCTAGGGTGCTTTAAGTTTCGTGCCAATGCGAGACAGGACTGCTTGCACGCAACCAAATGGCCCATTTTCATCCTGCCCATACCTAGTTGGGATGCATGCAGCCTATCAGATGCTTCCTTAATTAACTTGAGGAAAAACAAGAAGAAGCTAGATTGATATGGCAATATACTATATTTCCCATGCTATATCAGCAAACTGTATATTCCAACAACTATCATAATGAAAAGACAAAAGGAATTTGCCTAGACGGTGTATGGAGATGTCGACGCCACCGCCACCGCCACTACAAGAAATGCACTCAATTGTGACTCCCCATTTTGGTCGTTAATTCGCCATTGCTTTCGTTTATTGACCTTTTTTACCAAATTCAGAAGGTCAATAGTTGGACGCCAAGAACAAACAAATGTGACCTTTTTTGGAATTTTGGTCATGGCCGCCCTTGACCAAAATTTTGGTCATTAAATCTTCACCCAAAATTATGGTCATTACTAATGAGCCTAGACCACATAGGATTTGATGTGGCCAAGCCAACGTGGCGATGTCCACATGGCACATGTGATGACATGGCAAAAATGATGACGTGGGTGCCATGTAGGATCGATTGAAATCAGTTGTTTCAATGGACCGAGCCTAATAATTAGCCCATTCTCAGATTTACTTTTGAGCCACAACTATGGGCCAAGCCCGTTAATTCGGTCCATTTTTAGATTAACTTTTGGGCCACAACCATGGACCTAGCCCAACAGATCAACCCGATAATGTTTGTTCTTGGGCTGAGGTGATCACTGGTACATCGATGTGCTATACAAATGTTTTTAACCCCTTTCCGCGACGACATTTGGAACCGTCGCCAGGTGAGTGTGGGTGATAGGGGGGTCCTTCCCACATGACCCAAAAACCGTCGGGGATAGGCCCTTTGGCCACACACGCTCAACAAAATGAGGTCGTGTGCGACGTGCGAGCGATCAAATACGATTATACGTACAATTGTATTAAAAAATTATACATGCCAAATTGTTTCCAGTCGTCAGTGCATCCCACACAGTCAATCCCGGCTAAACATTTCCGTTCGTATGTACATTCCACATAGTCAATCCGAGGAATATGTTTCCATTAGTATGTACATCCCACACAGTCAATCCAAGAAGTACGTTTCCGTTCGTATATACATCCCACACAGTCACTCCAAGGAAAACATTTCCGTTCACATGTACATCACACACAATTTTCCCCATTAAATCATTTGTGATAGCGTTGCCATTGCAGACGATATTAACAATTTTACCGTTTGCATTATTGAATGCATCACACATGGTGTGTAGAAGAAACTGTGTGGCATAGGCTGTCCATCACACACACTTTTTATGTGGTAACTTTTGCGCAAGGTGGCCTAACGCAAACAGTTTTCAAGAGGAAGTCGTGTGTGATTGTTCATTGATCCAACACGGCTTATTTCTAGAAACTGTGTGCGGTGCCTAAGATCATTGCCCACATGTTTTCTTAATAACTATTTGGAATAGAAAACCCCAATTAGCATGCTAATTGGTCATTAGCAGGCTAATTGTCCTATTATCAATAATCCATTTATTACTGTAATTGACATTTCATATTAAGCACACAATATATTTCATTTTCATATTAAGAAAGCAAGATTTCATAATTGAAATACACCAGAGTACAACATCATATAGCTTCAGCACTCAGCTACCCCATTACACAACTGCACCAACACCAAATTTCACATGCAACATCTATAACCTTTCAAAATTAGCATCATAGACGATACATAGACAAATGAATCTCATCTGGAAAACTGCTGAAGCGGAAGGCGAATATTGAGCCTTCATTGATGTTGAAGGTCTTTGCAACTTTAGGCCAGTGCCTGTGGATGATCGACCGTCCATCTTTCGTCCTCTTCATGAACACTTCAATATTGAACCGTGGGTGTAGTATGAAAACCTTCCTCGCCTCCTGACCATACAGGTGGTTTGAGAGGTAATCATTAGTGAACTGCTTTGGAAAGGCCTGAAAACAAGGATGTGCATAAATAACGGGATCACATCATTAGGAGAATGATGTGATGGACAAGACCCATCTATTAGCTTAGCATATTGATCGTTCAATTTATTGCTATTGCTTTCTTCATGTCAAATACACATTCCTTCGACTATGAGATTATGCAACTCCCGGATATCGGAGGAATGCCTTGTGTGCTATCAAACGTCACAACATAACTAGGTGATCATAAAGGTGCTCTACAGGTATCTCCGAAGGTGTTTGTTGAGTTGGCATAGATCAAGATTAGGATTTTTCACTCCAAGTATCGGAGAGGTATCTCTGGGCCCTCTCGGTAATACACATCATAAGCTTGCAAGCAAATGACTAAGGAGTTAGTTACAAGATGATGTATTATGGAATGAGTAAATAGACTTGCTAGTAACGAGATTGAACTAGGTATGAAGATACTGACGATCGAATCTCGGGCAAGTAACATACCGATGGACAAAGGGAATTACGTAGGTTGTCATAACGGACCGATAAAGATCTTCGTAGAATATGTAGGATCCAACATGGGCATCTAGGTTCCGCTATTGGTTATTGACCGAAGAGGTGTCTCGGTCATGTCTACATAGTTCTCGAACCCGTAGGGTCCGCACGCTTAACGTTCATTGACGATATAGTGTTATATGAGTTATATGATTTGGTGACCAAATGTTGTTCGGAGTTCCGGATGAGATCACAGAGATGACGAGGAGTCTCGAAATGGTCGAGAGGTAAAGATTGATATATATAGGATGATGGTATTCGGACACCGGAAGAGTTTTGGGATGCACCAGGTAGTCATCGGGTCACTGGAAGGGGTTCTGGACACCCCCCGGTAGGTGTATGGGCTTAATGGGCCAAGGAGGGGACAGACCAGCCCACAGGGGACTAGTGCTCCCCTGTCCTTGGCCGGCTAACTCTAGGGAAGGAAAAGGGGGAGGGCTAGCCCCTCCTGCCTTTCCTTTCTCATGGGAGAAAGGAAAGGGGGGGGGGGCTCCTTCCCCTGCCTTTTCCCCGCACCTCACTATAAAAAAAGACAGATCCGTGACATTTCGGCCGAATGAATTTTTTTCTGTCATTCTTATGATACTTCTATGACAATAATTGTGACAAAACCCGGTATCATCATAGATGTGGTTGGCTCATACTTCTATGACAAAAAATCATGACAAAAAATGGCCTTTTTGTCCTGGGCGGGCCGAAGACGCAGCTGCATGACATTCTTTGGGCCGTCCATGACGGAAAATGTTGGGGAACGTGGCAATTTCAAAAAAATCCTACGATCATGCAAGATCTATCTAGGAGATGCATAGCAATGAGAGGGGAGAGTGTGTCCATGTACCCTCGTAGACCGAAAGCGGAAGCGTTTATTTAACGTGATTGATGTAGTCAAAAGTTGTCGGGGGGATGAACCACGGGCAGGCAACGGAACCCGGATCCTCTTCAAAAACAACGGGGCTGGCACCGCCCGTCAAACCGGCACGCGCTCGACCCGACCAAGCCCCGCAACCCGGCCAGACTCTCCGACCTGGCAAGACGCGCCGACTCGGCCTCAACAACTAGCGCAAGACCGCCGAACCCAGCACCACCAAAGCTTCCTCAACAAGCCAGCTCCACCCGTGGCGTGCTCCGCAATCCGGCCACGGGTCAGCTCCCGTCCCATCCAGGCCATACGATGGGACGAGTCTTCAATCAACGATGACCAAGGCAACAATACCCTGCCCATGCCTCTGGTCAGCCGGAGCGTGGCAACAGTGCCCCTCACCTACCCGCTGACCAGGGCCGGCGTGGCTATAGTGCCCCCACCCTCACCGCTGACAACAGCAAGCGACAACCTGACGGAGAGCCACTGTACACGACTCGACTCGGCCACGCCCTGACGATCGACAAGACGGCGCACAGTCCCCCTAGGCACACATTGCCCGCACCTAGGGGAACCTGGCGAACCACAAGCCCTCAGCGGGACCCAGCCCGGGTCCCCGGACACCGACAATCCGGACCCACCGACTTGTAACATTACCATTGTACCCCTGGGGGGTTGGTCTATAAACCCCCCAGGAGCCCACGCTCATACGAGCATGTAACGAGAGAAAGGCAAGTAAGCATAGAACTAGCCACCGAAACAGCAACACCAGAGAGAAGGAGCAGCCCAAGCCTTGGCCAGCTTCCTTCCTCCCCCATACAGCTCCAAGAGCAGCATTGTACTATCGAACATCCAACTACACTCGGCAGGACTAGCGATGTTATCTCTTAGGAGAGCCCCGAACCTGGGTATGTCCGGCGTCCCGCGCCCGCTCATGCTAACCTCACCTTTGGAGCCCACCAGCGCCCTCGAGCCTCCCCCTCTCTTTAGCTATCCCTTGGCATCTGTCGTGCGCCCACCAGGACAGTTGGTGCCCACCGTGGGGCAGCTCGAGGAGTTGGCCAGGAGAATGCTTCAGACGGGGCCCTTCTCCTACTCCGACGAGTCTGTCGTGCTGGCAGACGACGTCGTCGGCGTGCTCGCAGCCTCCTTCGCCGCGCTGCGCATCTCCGATGCGTTCGCGGCTGACGAGTACCCCATCGAGGTGCTTAGCTACTCCGACTCCCCCCTCTCCCTTGGCAGCGACATTTTCGCCGGGGCAATGGACGTCCATGTGGAGGTCTTCGTCACCGACGATGGCGCCTCCTCCTCGTCGAGCAAGACGAGGAAGGCCGCCGAAGCCAGGGCCGCAGCAGAGCGGACCGAGCCATCCGATCCGTTGCGCGGCGCGATGCAGAGCCTCCGCATCCCCATCGGCACCGACGTCGACGCCACCAACGTCACTGAGTCCCTAACCCAGCTGGAGGAAAGGCACCAGCAGATGCTAGACCTGTCCGAGATGCTCGCCGCCACTCAGCGTTGCCTGGACGCCGCTCAGCTGGAGGGCAATGCCGCCTATGGATTCATGCCCGCCGCGGCCGAGCCAAGCCGGGTCGCCGATGTGCGTGCCAGGGGAGGAGCGATCGGCCGAGCTCTCGGCGCTGTCCCGACCGTCTACGAGACCCCAGCGAAGAACATGTGCGCTGCCCAGGCAGCCGCAGTCGGCCTGGACCAGCTCACGGGCGAGGAGCTGAAGGAGCACATCGGGTGGATGCGCGAACTCCTCAACGCGGCCAACACCCAGTAGGACCGCCTCAACTAGCTCGCCAAGCCGGCGGGATCCGGCTCCGCCCGCCTTGGCGGACCCGGCAAACTTCTATATACAGCTTCCTCGCCACCCGGTGAGGCGCACTCCGGCCGAGCCCGGACTCGGTGCAATCCGCCCGCTACAGCCGCCGGCAGATTGGGCGACGAGCCCATGCCAGAGATCCAGCGCGGACCCGACCAGCATGGCCGGCGTCCGGCTCCAACAGACCCGACCCCCCGTGGCCTGGCCGCAAGTCGACTCGGCCCGCGTGCCATCGACGATGCCGACGCTCGCCACCACCTCGATCAGCTCGCTCGCTCCCTGGAGGTGGAGGAGAGCGGCGCTATCAGGCCGGCGTGCTTCGGCCCACGCATCCGAGAAGAGCCCTTCCCCAAAGGGTTCATACTCCCCCGCGACACCCCCAAGTACAACGGGACCATGAAGCCAGAAGACTGGCTCACCGACTACACCACGGCCATTGGCATCACCGGTGCCAATCATCGTCTCGCCGTGCGCTACGCACCGCTCATGCTCCAAGGGTCGGCCCGCACGTGGTTGAACAGCCTGCCAATGGGCAACATCAACACGTGGGGCGATTTTGAGGAAGCCTTCGTCCGCAACTTCACGGGGACCTACAAGTGACCCGGCCGCCCTAGCCAGCTCTCCATGTGCGTGCAAGGGCCTACGGAGACCGGAAGCGAGTACCTCGCACGCTGGACCAAGCTCCGGAACAGCGGCAAGGGCGTCCATGAAGTCCAGGCGATCCAGTACTTCGTCAGCGGGTGCTGAGACGGCACCCTCCTCAAGCACAAGCTCTTACGCTCCAAGCCGGCCACCATGGCCACTCTCATGGTGACGGCGGACAAATACGCCAACACCGACTCCGCCATGAAGATCAAGGTGGCGCTGGATGAAGCTGGCAAGGCGAAGCCGGTTCCCCCTCCGAAGCCGGGTGGCGAAAGCAGCCGACAGTAGCATCACCATAACAACAAGCGCAAGGCCGACTAGCCGGTGCAGCGCCACGACAACCGGCTCGTTGCGGCACCCAGCCCACGGTGGACCCGACGGCAAAGTGCCGGCAGACCAGCAAGACGACATGGCAACCCGCCATGAGTTTTGAAGAGATGCCCGACGCCCCTACAAGCACCACAGCGGCGCAAGACCCTCCACGCACACACTCCGGCAGTGCGCCATCACCAAGCGCATCATGAGGGGCGACGTCCCGCCTCCTCCGGCTCTGGCTCCAGGTGCGGGACAGCCGCCTCTGCCTCCACCGCCGCCTCCAGCTGGCGGCGCAATGACGCCTACCCAGAACAAAACGGGGCCTACGTCGTCTTCACCAGCCTCGGCGATGACAAGCGCATCGAGCACCTCCTTCGGCAGAAGGTGAACACCGTCGTCCCGGCCAAGCCAGAGTTCATGCACTGGTCGGATCGCCCGATCACCTGGACCCGGGAGGATCACCCGGCGGTCATGCCGAGTCCGGGTGGTTACGCCCTCGTCCTCAACCCCACCATCATCGCACGGCGCACCTGCAAGTTCTCCCAAGTCCTCATCGATGGCGGCAGCAACATCAACATCCTCTACCGCAACATGATGACCAAGCTCGGCCTCAAGGCCGAGGACCTGGAGCCGACCCGGACAATCTTCCACGGCATCGTGGCCGGCCTCTCCTGCTCTCCCATTGGCCGGGTCCGGCTCGATGTCTTGTTCGGTGATAGCAGCCACTTCCGACGCGAACCAATCTGGTTCGAGGTGGTGGACCTGTCCAGCGCGTACCACGCATTGCTGGGCCGATCCGCGCTCGCCAAGTTCATGGCGGTTCCCCATTACGCGTATCTGAAGATGAAGATGCCGGGTCCCAAGGGCCTCATCACCATCACCGGCGAATACCGCAAGTCCCTGGAGTGCGCTCGTGATGGCGCCAAGTTGGCCGAGTCGCTGGTCATTGCTGAGGAGCGGCGCCAGCTCGACCGGATCGTTGCCCTGGCAGGCGAGGCCTCCGCTGCATCGATCCCGACCCAGGGCCCGGTCGACGAGGCCGCCTTCAAACCCTCCAAGGAGACCAAGAAAGTGAAGCTGAACTCGGAAGACCCCAGCTGCAGCAAGTACCTTGTCGTAGGCGCCCACCCCGACAGCAAATAGGAAGGCGAGCTCGTCGACTTCCACCGTGAGAATCAGGATATCTTCGCATGGACCCCCAAGGACATGCCAGGTATCCCGAGGAAGTACGCCGAGCACAAACTTCACGTTCTCAAGGATGCCAAGCCTGTCCGTCAACCCCTACGACGATTTTCCGAAGAGAAAAGAAGAACCATTGGTGAAGAGGTCGCCAAGCTTTTGGCGGCCGACTTCATAATGGAAGTGTTTCACCCCGAGTGGCTGGCTAATCCAGTCCTCGTCCTAAAGAAGAACAAGACTTGGTGCATGTGTATTGACTACACCAGCCTCAACAAGGCCTGCCCCAAGGATCCGTTCGCTCTCCCGCGGATCGACCAAGTCATCGACTCGACCGTCGGGTGCGAGCTCCTGTCCTTCCTGGACGCTTACTCCGGCTACCACCAGATCAAGCTGGACCCGAACGATGCCCTGAAGACGTCCTTCATCACGCCCTTTGGGGCGTATTGCTACATCACCATGTCGTTCGGCTTGAAGAACGTCGGCGCCACCTTCCAACGCTGCATGCAGAAATGCCTGCTGCCGCAACTCGGCCGCAATATCCACGTGTACATGGACGACATTGTGGTGAAGACCAAGCTGAACCTCACGCTCCTCGACGATTTGAAGGAAACATTCGCCAACCTCCACAAATACGAGGTTAAGCTTAACCCGGAAAAAAGCGTCTTTGGCGTCCCGGCCGGAAAGCTACTCGGCTTCCTCGTCTCGGAACGCGGCATTGAGGCGAACCTGGAGAAGATCAAGGCCATCGAGCACATGTGCAAGCCGGCTCGGCTGCGCGATGTCCAGAAGTTCACCGGATGCTTGGCCTAGGTCAGCTGGTTTCTAAGCCGGCTGGGCGAGAGGGCGCTACCCCTTTACCAGCTGATGAAGAAGACAAGCCCGTTCGAATGGAATGGCAAGGCAGACGAGGCCTTCCAAGACCTCAAGCGCATGCTCTCCACCGCACCAGTCCTGGCCGCACCGACCAACAAGGAGCCGCTGTTGCTCTACATAGCCGCGACCTCGCGGGTGGTCAGCATGGTGCTGGTGGTCGAGCGACCAGAGAAGGGCAGGATCCAAGCTGTCCAACACCCAGTCTACTACCTGAGCGAGGTGCTCTCCATCTCCAAGCAGAACTACCCGCACTACCAGAAGATGTGTTACGGCGTGTACTTCACCGCCAAGAAGCACGTCGTCACCGTGGTCAGCACGGCGCCTATCGGAGAGATCATCGGGTGCCGGGATGCCTCTGGCCGGGTTGCCAAGTGGGCGATCCAGCTAGCCAGCCACACCATCCTCTACGAGCCCCACACCACGATCAAGTCTCAAGCCCTGGCCGACTTCCTCGTCGACTGGACCGAGACCTAGTACTTGCCGCCGCCCCCCGACTCGACGCATTGGCGCATGCATTTTGACGGATCCAAGATGCGACTCGGCCTGGGGGCCGGCATCATACTGTCGTCCCCAAAGGGCGACTGACTCCACTACACGCTCCAGATCCACTTCGCCGCCTCCAACAATGTCGCCGAGTATGAAGCCCTTGTGCACGACCTCCGGGTTGCCAAGGAACTCAGCATCCGGCGCATCCTGTGCTACGACAACTCGAACCTGGTGGTGCAGCAGTGCTCCGGCGAATGGGACGCCCGTGACTCCAACATGGCAAGCTACCGCTTCCTCGTCCAGAAGCTGTCCGAATCCTTCGAGGGCTGCGAGTTCCTCCAAGCCCCCAGCACGAAGAACGAAGCAGCTGACACGCTCGCCAAGATCACCTCGTCCCGACAAGCCATCCCATCCGGCGTCTCCCTCGAGCACCTGCGCAAGCCGTCCGTCAAGACATCGCCGAACTCCGAGTCCATCCACGTTCGAGACGACCCGGTCGCACCTCAAGCCGGCCCGGGGGCTGCTGAACCCGGCCCGGTGACTGCTGAACCCGGCCCGAGGGCTGCTCAGCTTGACCGGGCCACCATCGCCCTAGACCCGGCAGTCGCCATCCCTGACCCGGGGGCTGCCCAACCCGGCTCGGGGGCTGCCGACTCGGAACCCACCCTGGTGGCCGTCTTCGCCGTGGTTACGGCTCCATCTTGGGCCCTCCCAATATCAGAATTCTTGGAGAACGGGGTTCTCCCCATGGACGAGACAGAAGCTCAGCAAGTATAGCGCCGGGCGTCCGCCTACAGCATCATCAACAACAAGCTCGTCAAGCGTAGCTCCACCGGCGTGTTCCAGCACTGCATCGAGCAGGAGCAGGGCATCGACATCCTCCTCGACATACATCAGGGCGAGTGCGGGCACCACACCGCATCGCGATCCCTGGTGGCCAAGGCGTTCCACCACGGTTTCTACTGGCCCACGACCCTCCAAGATGCCGAGTCGCTCGTCCTCAAGTGTGAGGGATGCTAGCGCTTCAGCAAACGCAGCCACCAGCCAGCGTCAGCACTCCGCACCATACCGATCGCTTGGCTTTTCGCGGTCTGGGGACTCGACATGGTTGGACCCTTCAAAACCGCTCAAGGCGGCATGACGCACCTGCTGGTGGCAGTAGACAAATTCACCAAGTGGATCGAGGCAAGACCAATCAAGAAACTGGATGGGCCAACACCCGTTCGGTTCATCAAGGACATAGCGGTGCGCTACGGCATGCCGAACAGCATCATCACGGACAACGGCACCAACTTCGCCAAGGGCGCGCTCGAGCAATACTGCTCTGTCTCTGGCATCCGCCTCGACCTAACCTCCGTTGCACATTCGCAATCCGACGGGCAAGTCGAGCGGCCCAACGGACTCATCCTGTCCGGCGTCAAGCCACGACTCGTCGAGCCACTGATCCGCTCACCCGGCAGCAGGCTTGATGAGTTGCCGGCCGTTCTCTGGAGTCTACGCACCATGCTAAATCGGTCGACCGGGTTCACCCCGTTCTTCCTTGTCTATGGAGCTGAAGCCGTCATCCCGACCAACGTCGAGTTCGAATCACTGCGCGTCGTGATGTACACCAAAGCCGAAGCCAGAGAAGCCCGCAAAGATGGCGTCGACCTGCTCGAAGAAGCACGCCTCCTGGTGCTCAGCCGTTCGACCATCTACCAGCAAGGCCTGAGGCACTACCATAGCAAGAAGATCAAGCCCCTCGCGTTCCGCGAGGGCGACCTCGTCCTCCAACTCGTCCAAGAGCATGCATGCCAGCACAAGCTGTCCCCTCCATGGGAGGGACCATTCATCGTGAGCAGGGCCTTGTGTGACCGCAACGCCTACTACCTCATCGATGCACGCAAGTCAAGGAAGCGCAAGAAGGACACCACCGGCAAAGAAACGACCCGGCCGTGGAACGCGGAACTCCTCCGCCCATTTTATAGTCAGCCGCACGAGTGTATGTATCGTTGCCTTTTGTAAACGCATGAAACTATGGGGTTCCCAAACAAAACTCGGGGGTTGCCTTTTGTCGACCAATTTATCGTATCCCTATTTTCCTGCATCACTATGCCACTGAACCCAGCCACCGGTCCGACTCGCTCGACCCCGGGGCTCGGGGGCTGGCCGGCTTGGTCGCCACCCCGCCGCCTTACTTGGTGATTCCTGATACAGTTAGGATGCCGCGGTCCCCCACTTCGCCCTAAAGCCACAGATCTAGCTTTGGCTGTCGGCTGGCAAGCACAACGGGCGAGAGCTCCTTTACGCTTCATACACTAAGTCAAAGGCTGCCGGGTCGATCAACCCGGCCTGCCGCACATCAAATAAACAGCCGCACGACCGGCTGCTCGCCAACCGGCTTCGCCGGATTGCCACCTGCCGGCCCAGTGGGTGTTTCGCTCGTGCTCAACATTTCGAAGGGCCCAAGTCCTACGTGCTCCTCTTGAAGAATCGAACACCTTGTCATGGACCGGAGCCTCGACCGTCTGACTCGCGGGGGAGGGGGGAGGTTTGAGAAAGGAAAAGCGCATGAAATCGGTCCAAAAAACGGAAGGCAAGAGCAAAAACACTCACGACATTTGTACGCAAATATTTAAGAAAAGGCCCATGGCCCGAGTTCATTACACCCTAAAACCCCCAGTGGGTGGGTGGACCTGCTACTTAACAAATTCTACATAGAATGTCTCAGGCATCTCCAGCACCGCGTCGCGACGTCGACGGCTCTCCCCTGGCGGCCTCTGGGTCTAGCGAGGCGCCGGTGTCCTCCTCGGCACCCCCATCGCGGTAGACGCCTGTCTCCTCCGAGCTCCCCTCCAGATCATGGAGAAGGAAGACGTAGTCGTCGCCGTCCACGACCCTGCCATCTTCCGTCTGCTCCGGGTGGAAATCATCGTGGAAGGCGAACTCGGTGATGTAGCTGGCTCGGGAGGCAATCCGGACGGCTTGCTCCTGCAAGAGCTGCTCCGAGCCGGCCCGCTGGCCTATCAACGCGTCCAGCTGCAGGTCCGGATGCCAAGACAACACAAACCAGAGCGCCATCTCAGCACCGGCATGAGCATCGGAGACGCGCCACTCGTGAAGCCGGTCCGGCCCCATCTCCAACCAACGCGCCAGGCGCGTGAAGCTGCTCGGCTCGACAGAGTCCGGCCAAAGGGCCGTCGTCATCGCGGTGCCGGCCTGGGCCAGCCGCCCCATCTGCGTTCCCAAGACCCGCAGGCGGGCCTCAGCGGTGGTGATGATATCCGGGAAGGTCCACGCCACCCGTGGATCCGTCCTGGACCCAATGACTCCGGTCGGGTTGTGCTGATAGCAGACGGCTTCCTCTGCCAGCCACTGCGTCTTCGGGAATGCCCCTACCACAAAAGGAGAAGCATATCAGAAGAAGAACAACAAGGAAGAAAGGCCGGATCCCGACCCGGCAAAATGCAAGGAAAAGCACTTACTGGAGAAGGACTCTTCCAAGTGCCGTGCTTCGAGCAACGTACCATGCCGCTCCCATTCAATGGCGCGGTCACGCTCCTGGAGCGCCTTCTCCAGATCGGCCGCCTTGGCAAGGGCCGCCTTCAGCTCGGCGTCCTTGTCGTCGACCGCCTTCTCGGCCGCCTCGCGGCAACGGGCCTCGTCCTGATGGGCCCCCTCAACCGTGGTGACCTGCCCCCGCAGGCGATCCACCTCGGCCTGGAGCTGGCCCTTATCGTCGGCCAGCTGGCCGCGCTGCTGGTCCGCCTCCACCAGGGCCTGCTGCGCCTCCACCACCTTGGCGGCTTCCGCCTTAAGAAGCTCCACCTCGGCCTCGAGGCGGCTCTTGTGACCTGCCAGCTGCTCATGGAGCCAGTTGGCCTCGTCGAGAGACCGTCGGGCCGCGGCCGCCTCAACGCCAAGATGTCCGGTGTCGGCAACGAGCTGGTCATAGTGATGACCGGCCCGGAGTAGACGAGTCCGCCAAGACAGCACCTCGGCTGCGAAAAAGAAGGATTTAGCAAAAGAGAAAGCAGGACTTAAGATTTGGGCCAACTATTACACAGTTGGCCCGAATCTCAGGGACTACACCCAGTGGGTGCGCTAGCGTGCCCCCACTAGAAAAGAGCACAAGGGATACCTGCGGTGACATGAAGCTCCTCCTCCTTGGCAGCGAGCTGCTCCTTGAGATCCCGGTGCTTGCCAGGAGACGGTTGAAGGCGGCAACCTGGAAGGCGTCGAGATGCTGAAGAAGGCAGAGGTTAGAACAAGGCCAACGCTCTAAAGATTCGACCAACTACTATGTAGTTGGCCCGAACCTCGGGGGCTACACCCAGTGGGTGCACTGGCGCGCCCCCACAAAGAAGAAATTGCAAGAAAGAAAACGCTTACAGAACGGCGTGCTCCAGGTCGCGCGTTCGCTCCACCTCGGCCTAGGCGAAGGCCTCGAGCCGGTCCGTTCGGCATCGCAGGCGGAGGCTGACGGCGTCCAACACCGCCTCCTCCTGGGTCTGAGGCCCGAAGACCACGGCGCTCCCGCTCCGCGCCGGCTGCGGCCCGGCGGCCCGGCGCCCTCCCTGCCGGGGCACCAAGGCGTGCTCCCCGCTGGCCGCTCCTGACGCAGCCAGCACCTCCTCTGACGCCCCTCCCGGCACCATTGACGACCCAGACGCTGGGACGCCCTACGTCGCCACCTCCGGTCCGGACGCCAGGACGGCCTGCTGCGCCACCATCGGCCCAGCTGCCGGGGTGGCCTTCGGCACCGCCATCCGCGGTGCCTCCTCCAACACTGGCAGCGCCTCCGGCACCGCCGCCCGCAGCGCCTCTTCCAAGACGGCACTGCCTCCACCATCAGCCCCCGCTCGCTCGACTACGTCGACCCGCGGCGGGGTATCATCCTCCGCCTCCACGACCTCCCGGTCAAGGATCACCACCTTAGGCCGCCCTTCACGGCCGCGCTCCCTCACCGACGACGGCTCAAATACCGTTGCCGCCACCACCATACCCTCCGGCATCTTGCGCTAGGCCGGCTCTATGCCGGCTCGCGCCCATGCCGCCGCCGCGTCGGTCCAATCCCGGACCGACGCCGCCTCCAGCTCCGCCTCGGCCCTGTTCCTTTCTCGCCAGGCCGAGCCTTCCACGTCGTTCGGGTCCAGGCTGAGGTCCGAGTCGGCCCGTCCCTCCACCTCGGCCTGGTCGGCGAGGTCGGACGGGCTCCTACGGAACACGGTCCCTTCGGCGGCGGCGACATCCGCCGCCGCCCTCGCCAGCGCGATTGGCGACCTGAAGAAGAAGACAGAATGAGCAAAAAAGAAACAAGGCTAGCACAATGATCCGATGCGTACGAAAGACGAAGCTTACCCCGACAAGACCAGGACCGAGGTCGGCCTCCCGTGCCCGACGCCACGTTTCCTCTTGGCCAGCCTCCCGGCCCCGGTCGGGTCCGCCGTGCATTTCGGGGCCCGGGGTCGCGGCGCGACACTGTCTTTCCCATGCGGGCTGCTCGGCGCCGCTCCACACGAAGACCAGGCTCCGCCCGCGTCGCCGCCTCCCCCGCCTAAGGCTGCCGCACCAACAACTGGCGTCAGCATCGCCCGCACTGTGCCATGGTCAGCAACTCAGGACACATGAAGAAAAATACAAGACTTACCTACGCGATGCCCAGCGCCGGCGTCGGCGTCGGCCTTCTCCTCCCCACCATGGGCCGCGGGCTCCTCTAGCGCCACCGACGCTACCTGCGATGGAGCCCGGGCGTAAGGATGCCGGATCGCGTTCAGAAGCACCTCCGGCGTCGCGTCAGGACGGACGAGAAGGTGCACAACAGCAAAGTAAGAAGACGAGACACTCACCTGCGGCGCCGGGTTCAACTCGCTATACGGCACCTTGCTGAACCGCCAATCCTCCCCAAGGTTGGCCTTGGAGATGTCGTTCATGTCGCGCGTGATCTGCTCTGCAGTCAGCCACGTCGACCCCATGCGGTTGGGGTCTTGAAGGTCGACCATTTCTCCGATGAGGCAGGAGCGCCTATGCAACGGGAGGACCCGACGCATGATGAACACGGCGATGTGGTCGGTGCCGGATAGCCCCTCCCGCGTCCTCATCACCGTCACCCACTTGCAGAGATTGACAATCTCCTGCGACGGGCGCCTGAGCGAGTAGCCCCAATTCGCCTTCACCCGTGGCGGCGCGATGGCGAAGGCTGGAAGATTGATGCGATCCGCACCCAGGTTGCGGACGTAAAAGAAGGAGTTCTACCATTTCTTGGCAGAATCCTCTAGCGGGATTTTGGGGAAGTCCGCCCCCGACCGCTTCGAGATGACGGCGTCGCCACAGTCGGTGAACTCCCCGGTCGACGGGCTTTGCTGCTTCAGGGAGAAGAAGCGCGCATAGAGGTCGATCATGGGCTCGACCCCCAGATACCCCTCGTAGAGGGTGATGAAACCGGAGAATTGGACGATGGCGCCAGCGCCAAGATGATGCGGCTGAAGCCCGAAGAACTCCAGGAATGTGCGGAAGAAGGTGCTCGCCGGCAGCCCAAACCCGCGCTCGAAGTGTGTGAGGAAGACCACGCGCTCCTGCTCCTCAGGCTGAGGCGTCTACTCGCCGTGCGGCAGACGGACGCCGACGTCCGTCTCCCGTGGTAGGCGCCGCGTCGCCCGGAGTTGGGTGATGTCCTCGGTGGTGACATTCGAACCCATCCAGGAGCCTGACGGCAGTGCCATGATCGGAGGAAGGAGAAAGAAGATGGGCGATGAAGGAGTTCTGCTCGGAGCAGCGGGCGCCGCTGTGCGTCGGTTGCGTAGAGCGGAGCAAGAGCAGGGGGACAGGAGGGCGCGAGCGAGAATGATGTCTGCCGCCCCCTTGCCCCCCTCAATTTATAACCCTCGGTTCGAACATGGGGGAGTGGGATCGTCTGCATGCACCCGTTCCACTACCCCGACATAAGTGCGCATGTACACGCGCAGTAACTGCCTGGGGAAGAGCAACCGGCCCCCGGATGCCGCAATAAATCCACGCGCGTGGGCCAAGGGCGCGCGGCGGCGGGCCCCAGCCCGTCGCCCAGTCCCGTCATGCGCGTGGCCTGTCAGGCCCCTCCGACTTCCGGGCACCACGTGGCGCCCGCACGAAGGCCGAGGGATTGCCCCAAGACTCGACGAACTCCTCGGTTCCCGCCACGGCCGGGATGCCGCAATCCGGTTCCCGAGAAAATTGGCACACAGTGGGTGTTGCCAGAACCGGCGCTCGCAGGATCCGCCTTGCTTAAGGGGTAAACTGCAAAGGCCCACTCATTCGAAGACGGCGGACCTTCATAGCTTCGGGGACTACTATCGGGGTGATGAACCCTGGGCAGGCAACGGAACCCGGATCCTCTTCAAAAACAACGGGGCTGGCACCGCCCCTCAAACCGGCATGCGGTTGGCCGGGTCGCTTGACCTGGCCAAGCCCCGCAACCCGGCCAGACTCTCCGACCCGGCAAGATGCGACGACTCGGCCTCAACAACTAGCGCAAGACTGCCAAACCCGGCACCACCAAAGCTTCCTCAACAAGCCAGCTCCACCCGTGGCGTGCTCCGCAATCCGCCCACGGGCCAGCTCCCGTCCCATCCAGGCCGTACGATGGGACGAGTCTTCAATCAATGATGACCAAAGCAATAGTACCCCGCCCATGCCTCTGGTCAGCCGGAGCGTGGCAACAGTGCCCCTCACCTACCCGCTGACCAGGGCCGACGTGGCTATAGTGCCCCCGCCCTCACCGCTGACGACAGCAAGCGGCAACCTGACGGAGAGCCACTGTACATGACTCGACTCGGCCACGCCCTGACGATCGACAAGATGGCGCACAATCCCCCTAGGCATGCAGGGCCCGCACCTAGGGGAACCCGGCGAACCACAAGCCCTCAGCGGGACCCAGCCCGGGTCCCCGGACACCGAGAATCCGGACCCACCGACCTTTAACATTACCATTGTACCCCTGGGGGTTGATCTATAAAACCCCCCAGGAGCCCACGCTCATACGGGCATGTAAAGAGAGAAAGGCAAGTAAGCATAGAACTAGCCACCGAAACAGCAACACAAGAGCGAAGGAGCAGCCCAAGCCTTGGCCAGCTTCCTTCCTCCCCCATACAGCTCCAGGAGCAGCATTGTACTATCGAACATCCAACTACATTCGGCAGGACTAGGGGCGTTATCTCTCTGGAGAGCCCCGAACCTGGGTATGTCCGGCGTCCCGCGCCCGCTCATGCCAACCTCGCCTCTGGAGCTCACCAGCGCCCTGGAGCCTCCTCCTCTCTTTAGCCTTCCCTTGGCATCTTCCATGCTCTTACCACGACAAAAGTCTTCACGATCCAACCGATCCAAGCACCAAACGTACGGTACCTCCGCGTACAGCACACGTTCATCCCGATGACGTCCCTCGAGCTCTTGATCTAGTTGAGGACGAGGGAGCATTTCGTCAGCACGACGGCGTGGCGACAGTGTTGATGATGTTACCGGCATAGGGCTTCGCCTAAGAACTACGATGATATGACTGAGGTGTGTAACTGTGGAGGGGGGCACCGCAAACGGTTAAGAGAACTTGATGTACTTTGGGGTGCCCCCTGCCCCCGTATATAAAGGAGGAGAGGGGGAGGCCGGCCGGCCCTTGCAGAGCGTGCCAGGAGAAGGGAGTCCTACTAGGACTCCAAGTCCTAGTAGGATTCCACCTGGAGGAAGAGGGGAAGGAAGGGAAAGTGAGAGGGAGAGGGAAAGGGGGGCCGCGCCCCCTTCCATTGTCCTATTCAGACTCCCCATGAGGGGGGGTGCCTCCCCTATGTGGGCTGTCCTCTCTCTCCCTATGGCCCATGTTGGCCCATTGCTTCCCTGGGGGTTACGGTAACCTTTTCGGCACTCCGTTTTTACCCGAAACCACTTGGAACTCTTCTGGTGGCCGAATGACATAGTCCAATATATTAATATCTATGTCTCGACCATTTCGAGACTCCTCGTCACGTCTGTGATCTCATCTGGGACTCCGAACAAACTTCAGTCATCAAAAACACATAACTCATAATGCAAATCGTCATCAAACGTTAAGCGTGCGGACCCTACAGGTTCGATAACTATGTAGACATGATCGAGACATATCACCGATAAATAACAAATAGCGGAACCTGGATGCTCATATTGGCTCCTAAATATTCTATGAAGATCTTTATCGGTCAAACCGCACAACAACATACGTTGTTCCCTTTGTCATCGATATGTTACTTGACTGAGATTCGATCGTTGGTATCATCATACCTAGTTCTATCTCGTTACCGACAAGTCTCTTTACTTGTTCCGTAATGCTTCATCCCGCAACTAACTTATTAGTCACATTGCTTGCAAGGCTTATAGTGATGAGCATTATCGAGAGGGCCCAGAGATACCTCTCCGAAGCATGGAGTGACAAATCCTAACCTCGATCTATGCCAACCCAACAAACACCTCCGGAGACACCTGTAGAGCATCTGTATAATCACCCAGTTATGTTGTGACTTTTCATAGTAGACAAGGTGTTCCTCCGGTATTCGGGAGTTGCATAATCTCATAGTCCGAGGAACATGTATAAGTCATGAACAAAGCAATAGCAATGAAACTGTAACGATCATAATGCTAAGCTAATGGATGGGTCTTTTTCGTCACATCATTCTCCTAATGATGTGATCCCATTCATCAAATGACAACACATGTCTATGGTTAGGAAACATAACCATCTTTGATTAACAAGCTCGTCAAGTAGAGGCATACTAGGGACACTATGTTTTGTCTATGTATTCACACATGTACTAAGTTTCCGGTTAATACAATTCTAGCATGAATAATAAACATTTATCATGATATAAGGAAATAAACAATAACTTTATTATTGCCTCTAGGGCATATTTCCTCCAGTCTCCCACTTGCACTAGAGTCGATAATCTAGACTACAAAGTAATGATTCTAACACCCATGGAGTCTTGCTGTTGATCATGTTTTGCTCGTGGAAGAGGCTTAGTGAACGGGCCAGCAACATTCGGATCCATATGTATTTTGCAAATCTCTATGTCTCCCTCTGCGACTTGATGCCTGATGGAATTGAAGCATCTCTTGATGTGTGTGGTTCTCTTGTGAAATCTGGATTCCTTCGCCAAGGCAATTGCACCAGTATTGTCACAAAAGATTTTCATTGGACCCGATGCACTAGGTATGACACCTAGATCAGATATGAACTCCTTCATTTGCTGCTTCCGAAGCAGCTATGTACTCCGCTTCACACGTAGATCCCGCCATGACGCTTTGCTTGGAACTGCACCAACTGAAAGCTCAACCATTCAATAAAAATACGTATCCGGATTGTGACTTAGAGTCATCCAGATTAGTGTCAAAGCTTGCATCGACGTAACCATTTACAACGAGCTCTGTGTCACCCCATAAACGAGAAACATATCCTTAGTCCTTTTCAGGTATTTCAGGATGTTCTTGACCGTTGTCCAGTGCTCCACTCCTGGATTACTTTGGTACCTCCCTGCTATACTTATAGCAAGGCACACATCAGGTCTGGTACACAACATTGCATACATGATAGAACCTATGGCTGAAGCATAGGGAACGACTTTCATTTTCTCTCTATCTTCTGCAGTGGTCGGGCATTGAGTCTGACTCATCTTCACACCTTGTAACTTAGGCAAGAACCCTTTCTTTGACTGATCCATTTTGAACTTCAAAACTTTATCAAGGTATGTGCTTCGTGAAAGTCCAATTAAGCGTCTTGATCTATCTCTATTGATCTTGATGCCCAACATGTAAGCAACTTCACCGAGGTCTTTCATTGAAAAACTCTTATTCAAGTATCCCTTTATGCTATCCAGAAATTCTATATCATTTCCAATCAACAATATGTCATCAACATATAATATTAGAAACGCTACAGGGCACCCACTCACTTTCTTGTAAATACAGGCTTCTCCAAAAGTCTGTATAAAAGCATGTGCTTTGATCACACTATCAAAGCATTTATTCCAACTCCGAGAGGCTTGCACCAGTCCATAAATGGATCGCTGGAGCTTGCACACTTTGTTAGCACCCTTTGGATCGACAAAACCTTCTGGTTGCATCATATACAACTCTTCTTCCAAAAATCCATTCAGGAATGCAGCTTTGACATCCATCTACCTAATTTCATAATTATAAAATGCGGTAATTGCTAACATGATTCAGATAGACTTAAGCATCACTACGGGTGAGAAAGTCCCATTGTAGTCAACTCCTTGAACTTGTCAAAAACCTTTCGCAACAAGTCGAGCTTTGTAGACAGTAACATTACCGTTAGCGTCATTCTTATTCTTGAAGATCCATTTATTTTCTATGGCTTGCCGATCATCGGGAAAATCCATCAAAGTCCACACTTTGTTCTCATACATGGATCCCGTCTCAGATTTCATGGCCTCAAGCCATTTCGCAGAATCTGGGCTCATCATCGCTTCCTCATAGTTCGTAGGTTCATCATGGTCTAGTAACATGACTTCCAGAATAGGATTACCGTACCACTCTCGTGCAGACCGTACTCTGGAAGACCTACGAGGTTATGTAGTAACTTGATCTGAAGTTTCATGATCATCGTCATTAGCTTCCTCACTAATTGGTGTAGGAATCACTGGAACTGATTTCTGTGATGAACTACTTTCCAATTCGGGAGAAGGTACAATTACCGCATCAAGCTCTACTTTCCTCCCACTCACTTCTTTCGAGAGAAACTCCTTCTCTAGAAAGGATCCATTCTTAGCAACGAATATCTTGCCTTTGGATCTTTGATAGAAGGTGCACCCAATAGTTTCCTTTGGGTATCCTATGAAGACGCACTTCTCCGATTTGGGTTCGAGCTTATCAGGTTGAAGCTTTTTCACATAAGCATCGCAACCCCAAACTTTAAGAAATGACAACTTTGGTTTCTTGCCAAACCACACTTCATACGACGTCGTCTCAACGGATTTTGATGGTGCCCTATTTAAAGTGAATGCAACCGTCTCTAAAGCATAACCCCAAAACGATAGCGGTAAATCAGCAAGAGACATCATAGATCGCACCATATCCAATAAAGTACGGTTATGACGTTCGGACACACCATTACACTGTGGTGTTTCAGGTGGCGTAAGTTGTGAAGCTATTCCACATTGTTTCAAATGAAGACCAAACTCGTAACTCAAATATTCGCCTCCATGATCAGATCGTAGAAACTTTATTTTCTTGTTACGATGATTTTCCACTTCACTCTGAAATTCTTTGAACTTTCCAAACGTTTCAGACTTATGCTTCATTAAGTAGATATACCCATATCTGCTCAAATCATCTGTGAAGGTAAGAAAATAACGATACCCGCCACGAGCCTCAACACTCACTGGACCGCATACATTGGTATGTATTATTTCCAATAAGTCAGTAGCTCGTTCCTTTGTTCCGGAGAATGGAGTTTTAGTCATCTTGCCCATGAGGCATGGGTCGTAAGCACCAAGTGATTCATAATCAAGTGATTCCGAAAGCCCATCAGTATGGACTTTTTTCATGCGCTTTACACCAATATGACCTAAACGGTAGTGCCACAAATAAGTTGCACTATCATTATCAACGTTGCATCTTCTGGCTTCAATATTATGAACATGTGTATCTCCACGATCGAGATTCAATAAAAATAGACCACTCAACAAGGGTCATGACCATAAAAGATATTACTCGTATAAATAGAACAACCATTATTCTCTGATTTAAATGAATAACCATCTTGCATCAAACAAGATCCAGATATAATGTTCATGCTCAACACTGGCACCAAATAACAATTATTCAGGTCTAAAACTAATTGCGAAGGTAGATGTAGAGGTAGCGTGCCGACGGCGATCACATCAACCTTGGAACCATTTCCGACGCGCATCGTCACCTCGTCCTTAACCAATCTTTGTTTAATCTGTAGCCCCTGTTTCAAGTTGCAAATATGAGCAATAGAACCCGTATCAAATACCTAGGCGCTACTACGAGCATTAGTAAGGTACACATCAATAACATGTATATCAAATATAACTTTCACTTTGCCATCCTTCTTATCCGCCAAATACTTGGGGCAGTTCCGCTTCGAGTGACCAGTCCCTTATAGTAGAAGCACTCAGTTTCAGGCTTAGGTCCAGACTTGGGCTTCTTCTCTTGAGCGGCAACTTGCTTGCCATTCTTCTTGAAGTTCCCCTTCTTCCCTTTGCCCTTTTTCTTGAAACTAGTGGTCTTGTTGACAATCAACACTTGATGCTCCTTCTTGATTTCTACCTCCGCAACCTTTAGCATTGCGAAGAGCTCGGGAATTGTTTTCGTCAAACCTTGCATATTATAGTTCATCACGAAGCCTTTATAGTTTGGTGGCAGTGATTGAAGAACTCTGTCAATGACACTATCATTAGGAAGGTTAACTCCCAGCTGAGTCAAGTGGTTATGATACGCAGACATTTTGAGTATATGTTCACTGACAGAACTATTCTCCTCCATCTTGCAGCTATAGAACTTGTTGGAGACTTCATATCTCTAACCTCGGGCATTTGCTTGAAATATTAACTTCAATTCTTGGAACATCTCATATGCTCCATGACGTTCAAAACGTTTTTGAAGTCCCGATTCTAAGCCGTAAAGCATTACACACTGAACTATCAAGTAGTCATCAGCTTTGCTCTGCCAGACGTTCACAACATCCGTAGTTGCATCTGCAGCAGGCCTAGCACCTAGCGGTGCTTCCAGGACGTAATTCTTCTGTGTAGCAATGAGGATAATCCTCAAGTTACGGACCCAGTCCGTGTAATTGCTACCATCATCTTTCAACTTAGCTTTCTCTAGGAACGCATTAAAATTCAAAGGAACAGTAGCATGGGCCATTGATCTTCAACAACATAGACATGCAAAAACTATCAGGACTAAGTCCATGATAAATTAAAGTTCAATTAATCATATTACTTAAGAACTCCCACTTAGATAGACATCCCTCTAGTCATCTAAATGATCACGCGATCCAAATAAACTAAACCATGTCCGATCATCACGTGAGATGGAGTAGTTTTCAATGGTGAACATCACTATGTTGATCATATCTACTATATGATTCATGTTCGACCTTTCAGTCTCAGTGTTCCGAGGACATATCTGCATATGCTAGGCTCGTCAAGTTTAACCCAAGTATTCAGTACGTGCAAAGCTGGCTTGCACCCATTGTATGTGAACGTAGAGCTTATCACACCCGATCATCACGTGGTGTCTCGGCATGACGAACTGTAGCAACGGTGCATACTCAGGGAGAACACATATACCTTGAAATTTAGTAAGGGATCATCTTATAATGCTACCGCCGTACTAAGAAAAATAAGATGCATAAAAGATAAACATCACATGCAATCAAAATGTGTGTCATGATATGGCCATCATCATCTTGTGCTCATGATCTCCATCACCAAAGCATCATCATGATCTCCATTGTCACCGGCTTCACACCTTGATCTCCATCGTAGCATTGTTGTCGTCTCGCCAACTATTGCTACTACGACTATCGCTACCGCTTAGTGATAAAATAAAGCAATTACATGGCGATTGCATTTCATACAATAAAGCGACAACCATGGCTCCTGCCAGTTGCCGATAACTCTGTTACAAAACATGATCATCTCATACAAAAATTTATATCTCATCATGTCTTGACCATATCACATCACAACAAGCCCTGCAAAAACAAGTTAGACATCCTCTACTTTGTTGTTGCAAGTTTTACGTGGCTACTACGGGCTTCTTGCAAAAACCGTTCTTACCTACGCATCAAAACCACGACGATTTTTCACCAAGTGTGTTGTTTTAACCTTCAACAAGGACCGGCCATAGTCAAACTCGATTCAACTAAAGTTCGAGAAACAGACACCTGCCAGCCACCTATGTGCAAAAGCACGTCGATAGAACCAGTCTCATGAACGCGGTCATGTAATGTCGGTCCGGGCCGCTTCATCCAACAATACCGCCAAATCAAAGTAAGACGTTGGTGGTAAGCAGTATGACAATTATCACGCACAACTCTTTGTGTTCTACTCGTGCATAAAACATCTACGCATAGACCTGGCTTGGATGCCACTGTTGGGGAACGTGGTAATTTCAAAAAAAAATCCTATGATCACGCAAGATCTATCTAGGAGATGCATAGCAACGAGAGGGGAGAGTGTGTCCAGGTACCCTCATAGACCGAAAGTGGAAGCGTTTAGTTAACGCGATTGATGTAGTCAAACGTCTTCACGATCCAACCGATCCAAGCACCGAACATACGGTACCTCCGTGTTCAGCACACGTTTAGCCCGATGACGTCCCGCGAGCTCTTGATCCAGTTGAGGATCAGGGAGAGTTCTGTCAACACGATGACGTGGCGGCGGTGTTGATGATGTTACCGGTGCAGGGCTTCGCCTAAGCACTACGACGATATGACCAAGGTGTGTAACTGTGGAGGCGGGCACCGCACACGGTTAAGAGAACTTGATGTACTTTGGGGTGCCCCCTACCTCCGTATATAAAGGAGGAGAGGGGGAGGCCGGCCAGCCCTTGAAGGGCGTGCCAGGAGAAGGGAGTCCTACCAGGACTCCAAGTCCTAGTAGGATTCCACCTGGAGGAAGAGGGGAAGGAAGGGAGAGGGAGAGGGAGAGGGAAAGGGGGGTCGCGCCCCCTTCCCTTGTCCTATTCGGACTCCCCATGGGGGGGGGGGCGTGCCTCCCCTATGTGGGCTGTCCTCTCTCTCCCATATGGCCCATGTTGGCCCATTGCTCCCCCCCGGGGGGGGGGGGGTTGATGTCTACTACACAACCTTCTTCTTGTAGACGTTGTTGGGCCTACAAGTGCACATGTTTGTAGGACAGCAGCAAATTTCCCTCAAGTGGACGACCTAAGGTTTATCAATCCGTAGGAGGCGTAGGATGAAGATGGTCTCTCTCAAACAACCCTGCAACCAAATAACAAAAATTCTCTTGTGTCCCCAACACACCCAATACAATGGTAAATTGTATAGGTGCACTAGTTCAACGAAGAGATGGTGATACACGTGCAAAATAGATAGTAGATATAGGTTTTTGTAATCTGAAAATATAAAAATAGCAAGGTAACAAGTGGTAAAAGTGAGCGTAAACGGTATTGCAATGATAGGAAACAAGGCCTAGGGTTCATACTTTCACTAGTGCAAGTTCTCTCAACAATAATAACATAGATAGATCATATAACAAGCCCTCAACATGCAACAAAGAGTCACTCCAAAGCCACTAATAGAGGAGAACAAACATAGAGATTATGGTAGGGTACGAAACCACCTCAAAGCTATTCTTTCGGATCGATCTATAAAAGAGTTCGTACTAGAATAACACCTTAAGATACAAATCAACCAAAACCCTAATGTCACCTAGATACTCCATTGTCACCTCAAGTATCCGTGGGCATGATTATACGATATGCATCACACAATCTCAGATTCATCCAACCAACATAGAAGTACTTCAAAGAGTGCCCCAAAGTTTCTACCGGAGAGTCAAGAATGTGTGCCAACCCCTATGCATAGGTTCCCGATGTCACGAAACCCGCAAGTTGATCACCAAAACATACATCAAGTGGCACATGATATCCCATTGTCCCACAGATAATCACGGCAAGACATACATCAAGTGTTCTCATAAAAGACTCAATCCGATAAGATAACTTCAAAGGGGAAACTCAATTCATCACAAGAGAGTAGAGGGGGAGAAACATCATAAGATCCAACTACAATAGCAAAGCTCGGGATACATCAAGATCATGCCATAGAGGGAACACGAGAGAGAGAGAGATCAAACACATAGCTACTGGTACATACCCTCAGCCCCGAGGGTGAACTACTCCCTCCTCGTCATGGATAGCGTCGGGATGATGAAGATGGCCACCGGTGATGGGATCCCCCTCCGGCAGGGTGCCGGAACGGGCTCCCGAGAGGTTTTTGGTGGCTATAGAGGCTTGCGGCGGCGGAACTCCTGATCTATCTTCTGTTCTGGAAGTTTTAGGGTAAAAGAGTATATATGGGTGCAGGGGGTACGTCGAAGGAGCTACGGGGGCCCCACGAGGCAGGGGGGCGCGCCCGGGGGGGGGGGGGGTGGGGCGCGCCCCCCACCCTCGTGGGCAGCCCGTATCTCCCCTGACGTGCACTCCAACTTCCCTGGGTTGCTTTCCTTCCAAAAATAACTTCTCTAGTTGATTTCGTTCCGTTTTGGCTCCGTTTGATATTCCTTTTCCTCGAAACACTGAAATAGGCATAAAACAGCAAATCTGGGCTGGGCCTTCGGTTAATAGGTTAGTCCCAAAAATAATATAAAAGTGGATAATAAAGCCCAATATTGCCTAAAACAGTAGATAAAGTAGCATGGAGCAATAAAAAATTATAGATACGTTGGAGACGTATCAAGCATCCCCAAGCTTAATTCCTTCTCGTCCTCGAGTAGGTAAATGATAAAAAATAATTTTTGATGCGGAGTGATACTTTGGCATAATTTCAATGTAAATCTGCTTAATTGTGGTATGAATATTTAGATCCGAAAGATTCAAGACAAAAGTTCATATTGACATAAAAATAATAATACTTCAAGCATACTAACAAAGCAATTATGTCTTCTCAAAATATCATGGCAAAAGAAAGTTCGTCCCTACAAAATCATATAGTTAGGCTATGCTTCATTTTCATCACACAAAGATGTTCCCAACTTCTATACCCCCGATGAAAAGCCAAGCAATTGTTTCATACTTAAATAATCTCAAACTTTTTCAACCTTCACGCAATACATGAGCGTGAGCCATGGATATAGCACTATGGGTGGAATAGAATATGATGATGGGGATTGTGTGGAGAAGACAAAAAGGAGAAAGTCTCACATTGACGAGGCTAATCAACGGGCTATGGAGATGCCCATCAATTGATGTCAACATGAGGAGTAGGGATTGCCACGCAACGGATGCACTAGAGCTATGAATGCTCAACAAAAGAAAACTAGTGGGTGTGCATCCAACTTGCTTGCTCACGAAGACCTAAGGCATTTGAGGAAGCCCATTGTAGGAATATACAAGCCAAGTTCTAAAATGAAAAATTCCCACTAGTATAAAAAGGACTACTTATGAGACTCACTAGATGAAGAACAAGGTGCTACTTTGAAGCACAATATATATATGAGACTCACTACATGAAGAACAAGGTGCTACTTTGAAGCACAAGTGTGGAAAAAGAGATAGTAGCATTGCCCTTTTTTTTAGCCTTCTTTTTTTTTCTTTTGGCCTTTCTCTCTCTCTCTCTTTTTATTTGGGCAATGTTCTAATAATGATGATCATCACACTTCTATTGATTACAACATAAGGATTACAACTCGAAACTTAGAACAAGATAGGACTCTATTTGAATGCCTCCGGCGGTGTACCGGGATGGTGCAATGAATCAAGAGTGACATGTATGAAAAATAATGCGTGGTGGCTTTGCCACAAATACGATGTCAACTACATGATCATGCAATGACAATATGACAAAAGTAATGTATGTCATGATGATGATGATGGAAGTTGCATGGCAATATATCTCGGAATGGCTATGGAAATGCCATGATAGGTAGGTATGGTGGCTGTTTTGAGGAAGATATAAGGAGGTTTATGTGTGATAGAGCGTATCGTATCACGGGGTTTGCATGCACTGGTGAAGTTTGCACCAACTCTCAAGGTGAGAAAGGGCAATGCACGGTACCGAAGAGGCTAGCAAAGGCGGAAAGGTAAAAGTGCGTATAATCCATGGACTCAACATTAGTCAAAAGAACTCATATACTTATTGCAAAAATTTAGAAGTCATAAAAAACCAAGTACTACGCGCATGCTCCTAGGGGGATAGATTGGTAGGAAAAGACCATCGCCGTCCCCGACCGCCACTCATAAGGAAGACAATCAATAAATAAATCATGCTCCGAGTTCATCACATAACGGTTCACCATACGTGCATGCTACGGGAATCACAAACTTCAACACAAGTATTCTTTAAATTCACAACTACTCAACTAGCACGACTTTGATATTATCACCTCCATATCTCAAAACAATTATCAAGCATCAAACTTATCTTAGTATTCAACGCACTCAAAAGAAAGTTTCACATATCTTGAATACCAAGTATATGAACATTAAGCAAATTACCATGCTATTAACGACTCTCAAAATAATCTAAGTGAAGCATGAGAGTTCAACTATTTCTCCAAAATAAAACTACCACCATTCTCTAAAAGATATAAGTGAAGCACTAGAGCAACAACAAACTACTCCGAAAGATATAAGTGAAGATCAATGAGTAGCTAAATAATTATGCAACTATGCGAAGACTCTCTCTCATTTAATAATTTCAGATCTTGATACTTTATTCAAACAGCAAGCAAAGCTAAAGAAAACTACATTGCAAGGATAGCACAACTCGTGTGAAGAAGCAAAAACTTAGGCTCAACCGATACTAACCGATAGTTGTTGAAGAAGAAAGGTGGGATGCCTACCGGGGCATCCCCAATCTTAGATGCTTGAGACTTCTTGAAATGTTATCTTGGGGTGCCTTGGGCATCCCCAATCTTGAACTTTTGTGTCTCCTTAATTCCTCTCATATCATGGTTTCTCTTTTTTATCAAAAGCTTCATTCACAACAAACTCAACAAGAACTCGTGAGATAGGTTAGTATAAACCAATGCAAAACCTTATCATCTTCTACTGTAACAAATCACTAAAATTATTATTCAACATTGCATACTAAATGCCTCTGCATATTTAATACTCCTATCTTCAAATATAATCATTAAACAAGCAAACATATGCAAACAATGCACCCATAACATCAATCTGCCAAAACAGTACAGTCTGTAAAGAATGCAAGAGTATCAATACTTCCCTGACTCCAAAAATTATGAACTAAAATTCCCACTGTAATAAATTTATCAGAGCTCAATATTAAAAAAGATTCAACATTATACCACTCTCTGAATTTTCTAGGGAATTTTTTCAACAGCGGTAAACTTTCTGTTTTTCAAACAGCAACATGTATACTAGCAAAATAAGCATGGCAAAGGCTATCCTTGACTTCTTTATTGAAACTAAAGATGCAAAACATTATTCTAACTAACAGCAAGCAAAAACTAACTAAAGGAAATGATGCTCCAGGCAAAACACATATCATGTGGTGAATAAAAATATAGCTCCAAGTAAAGTTACCGATGAACGAAGACGAAAGAGGGGATGCCATCTGGGGCATCCCCAAGCTTAGGCTCTTGGTTATCCTTGAATATTACCTTGGGGTGCCTTGGGAATCCCCAAGCTTAGGCTCTTACCACTCCTTATTCCATAGTCCATCGAATCTTTACCCAAAACTTGAAAACTCCACAACACAAAACTCAACAGAAAACTCGTAAGCTCTGTTAGTATAAGAAAATAAAACCACCACTTAGGTACTGTAATGAGCTCATTCTAAATTCATATTGGTGTAATATCTACTGTATTCCAACTTTTCTATGGTTCATACCACTTAATACTAGCCATAGATTCATCAAAATAAGCAAACAACCCATAGAAAACAGAATCTGTTAAAAACAGAACAGTCTTTAGTAATCTGTATCAAACGTATACTTATGAACTCCAACAATCCTACAAAATTAGGAAGTCCTAAGAAATTCGTGTACCAATCCATAGAAAAAAGAATCATATCACAAGCACGTTTTTGTGAATTAACAAAACTAATTTACTGGGTGCAAAAGTTTCTGATATTCAGCAGGATCAACACAACTATCACCGTAAGCTATCCTAAAGGTCCTACTTGGCACTTTATTGAAACAAAAGCTATAAAACATGATTACTACAGTAGCATAATCATGTGGACACACAAAAAACAGTAAGCATAAATATTGGATTGTCTCCCAACAAGTGCTTTTTTAAATGCCTTTCTAGCTAGGCATGATGATGGCAATGATGCTCACATAAAAGATAAGAATTGAAACATAACGGGAGCATCATGAAGCATATGACTAGCACATTTAAGTCTAACCCACTTCCTATGCATAGGTATTTTGTGAGCAAACAAGTTATGGGAACAATAATCAACTTGCATAGGAAGGTAAAACAAGCACAACTTCAAGATTTTAAGCACATAGAGAGGAAACTTTACATTATTGCAACTCCTACAAGCATATGTTCCTCCCTCATAATAATTTTCAGTAGCGTCATGAATGAATTCACAATATAACCAGCACCTGAAGCATTCTTTTCATGATCTACAAGCATAGAAATTTTACTACTCTCCACATAAGCAAAATTCTTCTCATTCGGAATAGTGGAAGTATCATAAGAGACTTGAACACTAAAAATTGTTTCCACATTAAAAGAGTAATGTTCAGAAAAAGGGTAATCATAATCATGACAAGATTTGTAAATATAATCATCACTACTTTTTATAGCATAAGTTTCATCACAATAATCATCATAAGTAGCAACTTCGTTCTCATCATAATCGATTGAAACCTCTCCCAAGATAGTGGAATCACTAACTAAAGTTGACACTCTTCCAAATCCACTTTCGTAATCATCACAATAAAATTCAACATCCTCCAAAATAGTGGGATCACTACTTCCTAGAGTTGACTCTCTTCCGAACCCAATTTCATCAATATAATCATCATAGGTAGGAGGCATGCTATCATCATAACAACTTTGCATATCAAAACTTGGGATGCTAAAAATATCATCTTCATTAAACATAGCATCCCCAAACTTGGGACAAACATTAATTCCAGCAAATATATTCTCAAATATTTCATCCCAATCAAACATAGCTTCCCCAAGCTTGGGCCCTTTCATATCATAAGCATAATCACTTTCATCATTAAAAATATTGATAACACCAATAGTATAGCAATTATCATCATCGCAATGAGTAGTAGGAGCAACATCATTTGGGAGGGATACCTTTCTACCTTTGTTGCTCCTTCTTTTCTTTTTCTTCTTCACATTATGTGTAGGTTCAACCTTCCTATTTGAGCTCCTTATTGATGAGATTGGTTGAATAGAAAGCTCCTCCTCGTTACCTGATTCATCATAAGAAATAATAGGAGGAGATTGGGAAGTCTCTTCCCTTTCATTAGTACTCTCATCATCCTCTATTTGTTTTCTTTTCTTTATGTAATTGGCAATATAAGGATTTTCAATGCAATTCACCGCACAATACATATAAATTTCTTCTAGATCAAAACCAAGAAGTTTGTAACGGGCAAATTCTGGAAGATAATTAGTTAAACGTTTCATTTCTTCGCAACCCATAAGCAAGCTAAACTCATTATAATGTGCAAGGGAAATCAACTCATCACAATTTTGGACAAGATTAGATCATGAAACAATTTGCATCGGATAGCTAACTGACCACTTTCATTGCAAAGTCCACAAGTACGGCCAAGAAAATTTAAATTTTCAGCACAAACATCTAGCCTTTCTTGCAACAATTTAGTCTCTAAGTGCTTATGCCTCTTGCAATAAATATCTTCTCTATTTGGTGTGTTCATGCAAACATGCACTCCACAAAAGTTGACATGCTCATAAGACATATTTTCATCATAACTAGTGCAATCATCATTAGCATCATGGATATTCAAAGAATTCGTACTAACAACATCGCAATCATGCTCATCATTCATAGATTTAGCGCCAAACAATTTAGAGATTTCTTCTTCTAGCACTTGAGCACAATTATCCTTTCCATCATACTTATGAAAGATATTAAAAAGGTGAAGCGTATGAGACAAACTTAACTCCATTTTTTTGTAATTTTCTTTTATAAACTAGACTAGTGCTAAAACAAGAAACAAAAAGATTCGGTTGCAAGATCTAAAGATATACCTTCAAGTGCTAACCTCCCCGGCAACGGCGCCAGAAAAGAGCTTGATGTCTACTACACAACCTTCTTCTTGTAGACGTTGTTGGGCCTGCAAGTGCACAGGTTTGTAGGACAGTAGAAAATTTCCCTCAAGTGGATGACCTAAGGTTTATCAATCCGTAGGAGGCGTAGGATGAAGATGGTCTCTCTCAAACAACCCTGCAACCAAATAACAAAAAGTCTCTTGTGTCCCCAACACACACAATACAATGGTAAATTGTATAGGTGCACTAGTTCGGTGAAGAGATGGTGATACAAGTGCAAAATAGATAGTAGATATAGGTTTTTGTAATCTGAAAATATAAAAACAGCAAGGTAACAAGTGGTAAAAGTGAGCGTAAACGGTATTGCAATGATAGGAAACAAGGCCTAGGGTTCATACTTTCACTAGTGCAAGTTCTCCCAACAATAATAACATAGATAGATCATATAACAAGCCCTCAACATGTAACAAAGAGTCACTCCAAAGCCACTAATAGCGGAGAACAAACATAGAGATTATGGTAGGGTATGAAACCACCTCAAAGCTATTCTTTCGGATCGATCTATAAAAGAGTTCGTACTAGAATAACACCTTAAGATACAAATCAACCAAAACCCTAATGTCACCTAGATACTCCATTGTCACCTCAAGTATCCGTGGGCATGATTATACGATATGCATCACACAATCTCAGATTCATCCAACCAACATAAAAGTACTTCAAAGAGTGCCCCAAAGTTTCTACCGGAGAGGCAAGAACGTGTGCCAACCCCTATGCATAGGTTCCCAATGTCACGAAACCCGCAAGTTGATCACTAAAACATACATCAAGTGGCACATGATATCCCATTGTCACCACAGATAATCATGGCAAGACATACATCAAGTGTTCTCATAAAAGACTCAATCCGATAAGATAACTTCAAAGGGGAAACTCAATTCATCACAAGAGAGTAGAGGGGGAGAAACATCATAAGATCCAACTACAATAGCAAAGCTCGGGGTACATCAAGATCGTGCCATAGAGGGAACACGAGAGAGAACACGAGAGAGAGAGATCAAACACATAGCTACTGGTACATACCCTCAGCCCCGAGGGTGAACTACTCCCTCCTCGTCATGGATAGCGCCGGGATGATGAAGATGGCCAACAGTGATGGGATCCCCCTCCGACAGGGTGCCGGAACGGGCTCCAGAGAGGTTTTTGGTGGCTACAGAGGCTTGCGGCAGCGGAACTCCCGATCTATCTTCTGTTCTGGAAGTTTTAGGGTAAAAGAGTA